>NW_005054666.1:32300-51238 GCF_000277835.1 Geospiza fortis | reverse complement strand
GGTCTGTGCTCATTTCCACTGCTCCAAACAAGACTGTGCTCCGGCCTAAATCCTCTAGGATCTCACCTGAGCTCATCTTCTGGCCTGAATCCTGTAGGATCTCATTCGAAATCTCGGTTCCCAGCCTGAATCCTGTAGGATCTCACCTGGACTCTCAGTTTCTGGCCTGAATCCTGTAGGATCTCACTTGAAATCTTGGTTCCCAGCCTGAATCCTGTAAGATCTCACCTGGACTCTCAGTCTCTGGCCTGAATCCTGTAGGATCTCACCTGGACTCTCAGTTTCTGGCCTGAATCCTGTAGGATCTCACCTGAACTGTCAGTTTCTCCTGTCCACTGTCTCTCTCCTTTGTTCTTTCTCCTTTTCTGTCCTCTGTCCAGCCAAACACCTCAACGGCTACCTGGCCATGACCAGCAGGGCCCACCGCTCTCGCCCCACAGGGGAGATCGTGGTCAACATGGAACCCGAGGTCCCCATCAAGAAGATGGACACGATGGTGAAGCTGGAAGCTGTGAGTATCCATGTGGCAGCACCTCTTTCCTCATGAAATTGCTGATTTCTGAGGGATTTCAGCCTGAATTGGTGAGGCAGCATGTCCCAGGGGTGTCACACTCAATGTGCCCATTTTTGTGCCCAGAATGGGAATTTCAACTCCTTCTCCCACATTTCTGCTCCAGAGCTTCTTCCACCTGCCAAGGTGCTCCAAGGGCTGGAGCCCCTCTGCTCTGGAGCCAGGCTGGGAGAGCTGGGGGTGCTCACCTGGAGAGGAGAAGGATCCAGGGAGAGCTCAGAGCCCCTGGCAGGGCCTGAAGGGGCTCCAGGAGAGCTGCAGAGGGACTGGGGACAAGGCCTGGAGGGACAGGAGCCAGGGAATGGCTCCCACTGCCAGAGGGCAGGGCTGGATGGGATCTTGGGAACTGGGAATTGTTCCCTGGCAGGGTGGGCAGGGGCTGGGCTGGAATTCCCAGAGCAGCTGTGGCTGCCCCTGGATCCCTGGCAGTGCCCAAGGCCAGGTTGGATGGGGTTTGGAGCAGCCTGGGACAGTGGAAGTTGTCCCTGCCCATGGCAGGGGGTGGAACAAGATGAGCTTTAAGGTCCCTTCCCACCCAAACCACCCTGGGAATGATGATTTGCACTCAGCTGAGGGTGTGTCCTTAACCTGCTCTCCCTCTCCCTGTTCCCTTCCATCCCGCGGTGGCAGAATTCCGATGCAGTGGTGAAGGTGGATGTGGTAAGTGATGGATCTTCTCTGCATCCCTGCTCCCAACCCTCTGCTCCCTCTCCAGACCTTCCATGCCACTTCTGGTGGACCAGGCACCCTCCCCAGCCTGAGCCAGGCAGGGACATCACCCCTCTGTCCCAGGACAGAGGCACAGCAGCGCTGTCCCCTCAAGGGATGTGGCAGTGGCCTCGTCCCTGCAGTTTGGGCAGCTCTTTTGGGCCAGGACTTCTCATCCCAGCTGTCCCAGGACTTCTCATCCCAGCTGTCCCAGGACAGGGGGAGCGATGCTGGATATCCCCACCACAACCAGGTACCAGCTGGCAAAGGTTCCCTTTCCTCACCAAGGAGACCCAAGGGGCTTTGCTGGGCATCTTGCCATGGAAGATTCCAGGGATGTAGCCTGGGAAATTCCCGGATAAATAGGATGATGGAAATGTGGAGGTGTTGTGGGACTGCCTCATCTCTGGAAGCGTCCAAGGCCAGGTTAGATGGGGCTTGGAATGACCTGGAATGGTGAAAGATGTCAGGATTGGAATTGGATGAGCTTTAAGGTCCCTTCCCACCCAAACCATTCCGTGATTCTGGCACTTTCTCCAAAACCTTGGTTACCCTTGGGTGTTCTGTGGCTGTAAAAGGGACAAAGTTCATGAGGCCCCCAAGCCTGGAGGGGTTGTCCCTCCTCAGGTGCTTCACTTTTGTACTTCCAGAAACGATTCCCTCTCACCTGATCCCTCCCCTTCCCTGTCTGTGCTTCCCTTGTCACTTCAGACCGAGGAAGAGAAGGAGAAAAAGAAGAAGAAGAAGAAAGGAGGAGGAGGAGGAGGAGGTGGGGAGGAAGCGGAGGAGGAGGAGCCGGACGAGAGCATGTTGGACTGGTGGTCCAAGTACTTCGCTTCCATTGAGACGATGAAGGAGGTAGGTGAGGAGCAGCAGTGAGGGGCATCCAGGGGAGACGGTTCCCTTCCTGAGAGGTCTCCCCTAATTCCAGCTCCTTCCAAAGCCCTGGGGCTGTGCTTCATTATGTGTGCAAACCCCCCCACCCCGCCCTGAGGATCCCCCTGATGGGCTGAGCCCTAAAAAGTTCTGTGCCAGGATTGAGAGATGAACAGGACTTTTGGTTTATTCGGTCTTCAGGTTATTGCTTATTTTTCTCTTATCAAAAGTTCAGCATTCCCTCTACATCTCAGACTTAGCATACAAATAGAAAGGCATCAAAAGTCACAAGACACCCAGGTTCAAGGTCTTTTAAAGCTATTTTGTCCAACTAGCTCTTAGAACATATTTTATTTCTACCTTTCTACCAATAACTAATTATTTGTCTGTTCACACAACATCTGAACTGCGGCTCTTTCTAACCAATCACCCTGTGCCACCAACCCTGCTGAAAATGGAGTAGATGAAGAACAAGAAGGACATCAGACAACACCCAAAATCTCCCATCTAAATCCTCCATACTAAAAGCCCAAAGCTCTCAGTTTTTCACACTATGATAAACTACACTATTATCTATTTCACACACTCGTAGATTCCAATCCATCCCAAAGTCTTGGAAGCTTTCTCCACGGACAAAGATTAAAAGCAGTGTTCTCCTGGGGGGTCAGGACTTCTCAGGACAGGCAGAGAAACATTCCCCATGCCCTGGGTTCCAGC
This sequence comes from Geospiza fortis, assembly GCF_000277835.1. Taxonomy (NCBI): domain Eukaryota; kingdom Metazoa; phylum Chordata; class Aves; order Passeriformes; family Thraupidae; genus Geospiza; species Geospiza fortis. The sequence continues at coordinate 48,366 of NW_005054666.1, read as the reverse complement.
AATTATGGAATCCCAAAATTGTCCAGGCTGGAAAAGCCCTTGGAGACCATTGAGTCCAACCATTTCCTGGCACTGCCAATGCCACCACTCTGTCCCCAAGTGCCACATCCACATCTGGCTTCAAATCCCCCTAGGGATGGGAACTCCACCACTGCCCCGGGCAGCATTTCCAGGAAAAGATTGTTCCTAATATCCAGTGGTTTCCTTTCTCCCCCAGCAACTCCGGCAGCAGGAAGCGGCCGCGGCAGAAGCAGAGGAGAAGGAGGAGATGGAGATTGGAGAGGGTAAGGCTGGGAGGGAGAGAGGGAACACGGCAGGGAAAGGTGGGACCAGAACTCCTCTTGGTGCTTGGACATCCCTCTGGGAATCTACCTCAGCTCTCCAGAAAAACCAGACACTCCCAGCGTGTTGTGTTTTCCCAAAAAGGGTCCATTTTTGTGGGTTTTTGCAGGGGTTTTTCCCTGCGTGTTGAACTCTTTGTCTGCTGTCCTAATGCAGGCAGTGAAGACAAATACATAACTTAGGGCAAGTTTTCTCATTTAAATTATCAATTTCTATAATTTTATATATTATTTTTCATTTATTATAATTTTATAAAATCACAGGAACATGGCAGGGAAAGGTGGGACCAGAACTCCTCCTGGTGCTTGGACATCCCTCTGAGAATCTACTGCAGATTTCCAGCCAAATCAGACATTCCCAGCGTGTTGTGTTTTCCCAAAGAGGGTCGATTTTTGTGGGTTTTTGCAGGGTTTTTCCGTGCATGTTGAACTCCTTGTCTGCTGTCCTAATGTGAGCAGTGAAGACAAATACACAATTTAGGGCAAGTTCTCTCACCTAATTTATCAAGTTATATAATTTTATACATTACGTATTATTTTTCACTTACTATAATTTTATAAAATTATGATGCCATAAATGTGTTTTTCTCTGAAGGAATTCGGGTCTGTAGGTCAGGTGGGCTTCTGACCTTGCCTAAATTTGGGGGAGACTAATTTTGTCCCAAAAATGATGCCGGCCAAGGATCCTGGGAGTGGCTGGTCAAGGGTGACTTTGTCCATCTGGCCATGCCACCGGCAGGGCTGGGAAGGGTATCCCCGAGGAATTCCACCCTGGCTCTCCATGTGCTCCATGTCCCCATGACAGGGCGTTGTTGTTGTGCCCAGGTGATGCAAAACCCTTCAGGCAAGTAAAATTCTGAGCCTGGCTCCTTTTGGAAGATCAATTTTTGTATCCCGGGAAAAATGAGGTCTTGTCTTGCTGAGCTTGGAGACAACTGTGAGCAGGTTCTTCTGGGCTTGCACCAGTGTCCTCTGGGGTTTTGTTTCTTTTTAGAATGATCCATTTCCCTTGGCTCTCCCACTCATTCCCCCTTTCCTCATCCATGTTTTTCCATCTGTCTGTCCGTCCCCATCACTGGATAATGTCCAGCTCTCATGAAAGCTGGCAGAGGCACCAAGGGATTGCAGAGAGGGGAAGGAGTTTCCCTTGAATCCACCTTTTCCAGCAGCCTCTTCCCAGCTCTCTGTGGCTGGTGGTTGCTCCAAATGAGACTCTGGTGACCGTGGCTGCAGCTGGTCCTGAGGGCAGCAGCATCAAGCGCTGTCCCCTCTGCATTCCCAGGCTGGGGTTCCACTCCCCAGGCTCCATAAAGCAGGAGAAGTCTCTGGCAAGAGGAAGAAAATTCCCAAAATTCACAGAATGACCAGGTTGGAAGAGACCTCCAAGACCATGAAGTCCAATCTATCCCAAACACCTCAACTCAACCCTGGCACCCAGTGCCACATCCAGGCTTTGTTAAACACACCCAGGGATGGGGACTCCACCACCTCCCTGGGCAGAACATTCCAGAACTTTATCACCCTCTCTGTAAAAAACTTTTTCCTGATATCCAACCTAAATTTCCCTTGGTGCAGCTCAAGGCTGTGTGCTCTGGTTGTATCAGTGCTGCCTGGAGAAAGAGCCCAGCCCCAGCTGAGCACAGGCACCTTTCAGAGGCTGCAGAGAGTGATGAGGGCACCCCTGAGTCTCTTTTTCTCCAGGCTGAACATCCCCAGCCCACTCAGTGGTTGCTCACAGAGTTTGTGTTCCCAGCCCCTCTCCAGCCTCCTCTGGACACTCCCCAGGTCCTCAACATCCTTCCCAAACTGAGGGGCCACAGCTGGGCACAGCACTCCAGGTGTGGCCTCACCAGCGCCAGGTACATGGGAAGGATTACCCCCCTGCTCCTGCTGGCCACACCATTCCTGCCATGGGCCTCACCGCTCTCAGAGGGCTCTGTCAATGTTCTGTAGTCCTCCAAGTGATTCATGCTGAGGTCAGCCCTGGAATTCCCTGCACAGAGATCTCCGGGCTGCTGGAGACACTGTGATCCAGAGCCAAGGAATGACAGGGCAGGGCTGGGACAGGACTTGCAGGCAGCAGCAGCTGGCAGCTTTCATGCTTCTCTTCTTTGAAGGACCTTATCCAAGCCCGGCCACATCCCTCCCACCTCTCCTGACCCTCATTTCCATTCCCTCCCTCCTCCCTCCCTCCTTTCCATCTCCTCCCTCTGCACCACTCCCCCCCGGACTCGGAGTGATGCCAAACTTGGTATCACTTGGTCACTTGGTGACTCTCCCATGAAAGGCTCCAAGGCCCAGGTGAAGAACAAGGACAAGGACAAAGACAAGTCCAAGGCACCCAAAGATGACAAGAAAAAGAAGCAGCAGCCGGTCCCTGAGCTCCCTGAGAAGAAGAACAAGCAGAAGATCGATGAACTCAAGGTACCGGGAAGTGCTTCTGAGGAAGTACCTAATTGTGAGGATTATGTGCCTTGGGACATCTCTCCTAGGGATTTATTTTGGGATGAGGCTTCCCAGCCTCTCTCCATAGCTGGAGGTCATGAGAAAAGGGGTTGTCCTGGGATAGGCTCATCCCTGGGGCAGCTTGGAGGTGTCCCAGCTCCAAAGGAGAGTTTTCCTGCTGGCCCAGGACAGGGGTGGGCTCTGGTTCAGTGATCCCAAGGATTTCTCAGGATTCATGTTGCCTGTGCTTCTGGGGTTCAGATGGGGTTTAGACCTGGATCTTGCACAGAGGGAGAACAATGGCCCCACCCACTGCTCCAAGATTCCCCTTTTCCAACCCAATAATGCTGGAGATCCTTCTCCTTTCCTAGAAAAATTAACCACTGGGAGCTGAGGTATCCATGTTCACAGAATCCCAGGATCACTGAGGTTGGAAAAGCCCTCCCAGACCTTCCAGTCCAACCTGTGCCTGATCCCCACCTCATCCCCAGCCCAGAGTACTCAGTGCCACATCTAGGAATTCCTTGGACACCTCCAGGGATATGGGCTCTCCAAACCTCCCTGGGCAGCCCCTACCAATGCCTGAGCACCCTTTCCATGAGGAAATTATTCCCAATATCCAATCTGAACCTCCCTGAAATATCTTGAGGCCATTTCCTCTTGTCCCGCCCCTCGTTCCTTCTGAGCTGATTGAGTACTCCCATCTTTTCCTCACCTTTGCTTTTATCCCAAATTCCCTCCTTTCAACTTTTTTTTTCATCTCAGGTCTTCAACAAAGAGCTGGAATCAGAGTTTGACAACTTTGAGGATTGGCTGCACACCTTCAACCTGCTTCGAGGGAAGATTGGGGACAACGACGACAATGCCACGGAGGAGGAGCGGATAGTGGGGAGGTTCAAGGTGAGTGGTCAGGAATGCTGGCCAGGATTTTGGGGAGGTTGTTTTGGGTTTGCCTCGCTGGGCAGCAGGACTCAGTTGGTTCATACCCTCCCTCACACCAGGGCTCCATGTGCGTCTACAAAGTGCCGCTCCCCGATGACATCAGCAAGGAGGCAGGATACGACCCCACCTTCGGGATGTTCCAGGGGATCCCCAGCAACGACCCCATCAACGTGCTGGTCCGAGTCTACGTCGTGCGGGTGAGTGGGAATTTGGGGTGTGGCAGGTGGGATCTGGCACTCCCTTCCACCTGGAGCTGGTCCTGGTGCCATAGGGATGGTGGGATTCCGCTCCAGCACTCCAGGACTGATACCTTGAGAAGGCTGAGCTAGAACAGAGACTAAAGAATAAAGCAGGGATTTATTAAAAGGATCTCCTCAATGGTGAGGAGCAGCACAAGAGCCCAGCCAGGGCTACACCCAAAGTGAACCCAAAATGAACCCAAAATGGTCACAAAATGCACGACTGCATAAGTGAGAGATAGGGTCTCACTTTGATAAGTTGTGCTCCATTTGCATATTGGAGCTCATTGTCCAATTCCAGCTTTAGCTGATGAAATCCCATCCTTCTTGTTTTTCTCTCCTCAGCCCACATTGTTTCTGCTCTTGGGCCTGAGATTTAGATCATTTGTCCTTGGTCCCCAGCTAGAGAAGGAATTGTTTTGTCTCCCTGCTCTGTGAACAGAGCTCACCATCCCCTGATATGAAGCTCAGACCCACACCCCAAAGCAGCACAGAATGTGAAAAATAGAAAAGCCAAACCTGAGGCATCACCAGTGCTTCAGGACCCAGGATGCAGCTTGAGGACTGAAGCAGCTCCTTGGTTTGAGTGGGAAGGAATGGTTGGGAATGGAATGGTTTGGGTGGGAAGGGACCTTAAAGTCCATCCCGCTCCACTCCCTGCTGTAGGCAGGGACACCTCCCACTATCCCAAGCTGTTCAGGGACATCCCAGGATATCCAGACCCAACGCTGTCTCCAGGGCTGTGTGCTCCCAGCACTGGGAACAGGACACATCCAAGCTCCTGCCAGATCCAGAGATGTCTCTCAAGGAGGTGGGATGGACCGGTGTGTCCTGGTGCTCAATTCCCATGGATACTTTGGATCAGCCTGCCCTGTGAGGTGTTGTGTCACTATCGGACACGCAAGAATGCAAGCACACCACGGTTCTCCAGGTGAAGGAAGAAAGAGGAAGTTAATTCTCTGACTCCAACATTTATAGTTTTCCAAAAGTGACAGTGGATGGGAGGGGGATAGGGACACTTCTCCAATGACACTGGTCAAACCAGCAGTCCATCAACTTTCTCCTCCTCCATAAAAGAAGACAAAACAATCAGTTATTTACAGAAAATGTCTAGAAAAGTTCACCACAAGAATGTCCATATCAGAAGGCCTAGAAAATCTTAAAAAACCAGGGTGACAGTGTTGGTTCGTTCCACAGCCATGTCACCACCCTGGTGATGGTTTGGGATGGGAGAGAATGGGAGAAAAAGGGTGGGATGGGATCTGGCAAGAGGAGGAGGAGGAGATCCTTGTGAAGGACACGGCACCTCCTTGAACACGCATTCCACGATTGTTGACGTGATCCAGCCAACGCACGTTTTTCCTCTATATATGGAATGTGCTCTGGCAAAAATCACTTCCTGGCCCCTGAACTGGTTATCCCCCCATCTCCAAGCGTGTGATTCCGCAGCCAGGCACTTGGGAGGGATCTCCATCCTGCTGGAAGCACCTGGGCTGCCTTTTGCCACCACCTTGTCACAGTGTGTTACAAACAGAACCTACTTTTGGCTCCGTTTCCCATCAGCCTGGTTCTCCATCCAGAGCTGCTTCCCGCTGGGATATGGAGTCTCCCCATCCATCACCAGGCTGGAATAGCAGACACCAGCTTGGTCAACCCCAAAACCAGCCAGGACTGGGTGGATGTGTTCTCATCTGCTGCTGTGCCACGCTTGGAGATGGGACTGGAGAGTTTGGGGGTCCTCACCCCCTCTCTGTGGAGAGTCCAGCATGGAGAAGACACAAGGGGAAAGGGAATGAATGTCTTGGCATCTTGGTCAGGTTCTTGCTGGGTGTGTTTCCTGAGAGTCTCTTTCTTGCCTCTGGTGAGATTCCAAAGGTCACTGTGGTGACATCTCAGGACAAAGCCAGCTCCAAACTCTCCCTAAACTGAGACAGGGATTTACATGAGGCAGGAATATCCCCAGTTTAATCCAAGAAGCCGTTTCATCCCCATTTCAATCCAAGACACTCTGTTTAGGGACTGAAGCAGCCAGGTGTTCTCGGGGCGCAGGAATGTGGCGGAGTGACCAAATTATCCTTTGTCTGATTAAAAAGGAAAAAAAGCCCAGAAGTTTCTTTTCTGAATTTGTTAAAAAGACACCTCATAGGACCTTTGAGACTTCACCTCAAACCTGGGGTTGCCAATTGGACAGAGGCCAAAAGGTCCTGCCTAGGTAATTCACTAGAAAAAGAAGAGAACAAAGGAAATAATCACTTTTGTGGGGTGTTTAGCAGGAACAAGAACCTCTTGCCCCTGGCTTGGGTTTTTCTCTGAAAGGGCCTTGTTATTTTGCCTTTTATTAAACCTTTTTCTGTTTCCAACACTACCTCAGAAGCCCTCCTGATAATTTTATGCCATTCTGGGTAGCTGAGCTATCTCGGATGTGATAGGTTCTCTGAGAGCTCTTAAGACCTGGCTCAAAGAGAAACCCATCATCAGGGATGGAGAATGGGCCCATCCCTGAATCCTTGGCTGCTGTGGACAGCACTGACCCATCCCATCTGTTCCCTGCAGGCCACGGACCTCCACCCAGCTGACATCAACGGGAAAGCCGATCCCTACATCGCCATCAAGCTGGGCAAGACGGACATCAAGGACAAGGAGAACTACATCTCCAAGCAGCTGAACCCTGTTTTTGGGAAGTAAGTCTGCACCTGAAACTGCCGAGCTGAGCCCGAGCTTGCCAGCCCTCAAACCTGCAACTCAGGGGTCCCATGGCTGCTCCTTGAGCTGAATTTATCTTTATTTATCTTTATTATTTAGCTTTATTTATGGGATTTATCCCACAGCGTGGATGTCCTTCCAGGATGTCCTCCTTTGCCAACGTGTGGTCAGTGTTGCACTGCGTGTTTGAGAGATGAACCTGAAATTTATCTGATCAAGGTGAAACACCTGCTTAGGAATAATTAGACCTAAATTTGAGTGAGAATAACACACAAACTCAGTGTCTTGGTTTGGAAAGACAGGAATCTGCTAAGGAAGGCAGGAGTCTCCCCTGAAATGGAGAATGTAAACTCTCCCCACCCCTCTGAATTGCTATAAATTTTAAATTAAGGGGCTCTCAGGCAAAAAATATGGGAGCAGAAATAACAGTTCTTTAGTAGGGAAGAGAATAAAAGGATAAAATAAACAATGCCGTACACTAGAACAACACTGACAGAGTCAGAACCCAACCTGACACCCTGTGGGTCAGGGTGCTGGCAGCAGTCCCACTGGAATTGTGGCTGCAGCCCTCCTGCAGTGTCAGGGGTGGTTCTGCTGGAGCAGGGATCCTGTAGAAAAATGGTGAGTCTTCCTCCGAAGATCCAGTGGAGGAAGAGACAGCTGCTGTTCCTCTGGGAAATCCAGTGCAGAAGCCGGGCTGGTGTTCCAGAATCTCAGGTTATATCTGGGTAGCAATGCTTGGCTCCTCCCTCTGGGCGGAGCATCTCACAATGGGATGCTGTAGTTCTTATCAGCCATGCAGAGACATTCAATAGCTGTTATCAGCAGGTGTCCCCTCCCAGGGAGGTGTGAATGTGGTCACTCAGAGAGAGAGATAAGGCAAACTGCCCACTTGACAAAAGACAGCTGCCATACAGATGGTAATGGAATATGTCTTCCCTTGCAATCTGGAACACTCAGCCTCAGGGGTGTTGGGACATCCAGGTCAAGGATTTTCCCTCCTGTCAAGGGCTGGTGGTTGAGTTCAACCCCACCTCAGATGCGCTGCAGTGATGGATGCAGACGGGACACCCTCCATGGACTGGAGCAGACACACCTCTGTCCTGAGTGGCTGCCAGACCCCGCAGCAACTTTTCTCTGCTTCCCCCAACCCCAGATCCTTCGACATCGAGGCCACCTTCCCCATGGATTCCATGCTGACCGTGGCTGTGTACGACTGGGACTTGGTGGGCACTGATGACCTCATCGGGGAGACCAAGATCGACCTGGAGAATCGCTTCTACAGCAAGCACCGGGCGACCTGCGGCGTGTCCCAGACCTACTCCATGTATGGGAAAAGCCTTCCCTGTCCCACCTCACACCTGGACCCTCCTCTGTGTCACCTCCCACCCAGAGCTCCCACGGGAATCTCCCCACCTTGGCTGCCTGCTGATCCTGGAATGATGTTTTTGGGGAAAACATCAGGCTGTCCAATCCTGCAAGGGGCAGGGATCAATGGAAGAGTCTGTGCTATCCCTGGTTTTATCACCAGCATTAGGGAGGGTGGAATGGGTCGTCAGGAGCCCAGGGCAGGAGGGAGGGACTGGGGGGACTGGTGGAAGAGGGGTGAGGTCAGGGCTAAAATGGAAGCAGAGTAAACGGGGCGATGCCGAGCATCAGGAATCAACCGGGATGCACTGGGAATTCCAGTCTGAGCCAAAGTGGGATGGAAGGTGTTTGCAAAAGGGGCACAGAGGGATCAAATTTGCTCTAAAGTTTCACCTTTGCTGCCTCAAATTCTTTCCCCTGGGAATTCTGGGTGCTTCGTGGTGCAGCAGGGGTTTTTTTCTGGTAAAAGGGAAAAAAATTTCTTTGTCCTCACAACTTTTTTTGTCTGATCTTGCCCTCCTGTTCCCAGCCACGGGTACAACACCTGGCGTGACCCCATGAAGCCCTCCCAAATCCTGTCCAAGCTGTGCAAAGAGGGAAAAGTGGATGGGCCGCACTTCGGGCCAGGAGGAAGAGTGAAAGTTGCCAACAGGGTCTTCACCGGCCCCACGGAGATCGAGGATGAAAATGGTATGGCCCTGTGGGACCATCCCATGGGATGGAGGTTCTGGAGCAGAGCAGGGGTCTGTGGGGTCTCCTCATCATCCAGGGGTTGGAATCTCAGAGAAGTTTGAATCACGGAGTGGTTTGAAGTGGACCTTTGAAGGTCGTCCAGTCCAACCCCCCCCAGACAGGTGTGGTGGGCTCATCACCCAGCCCTGCAGGCACCATCCCAGTATGGAACCAGTTACAGAGTCCTACAGACCCTCCAGACCAGAGGGTTCCTCTTGGAATCACTCGAGGACATCCACAGGCACCCAAAGCTGCCTCTGGAAATGCCCTCCGAGCAGTGCATGTCCCAAGAGCCATGGAGACACCTCCAGCATTCAGGGAATTGTTATCCATGGGAATGCATTCCCAAACAACCGGAGATGAGGGTTGTGTCCCAACACACTCATGTGGACCAAGAAAGAGGGAGAAGGCCAGGAGGGGTGAGAGAAAGAAGGAAAATGTGGTCAGTGGACATAGGATTGGTTGAAACAGGGAAAAATGAGTGGGGATATGAACCTTCTAAAGGGATTGGAGAGAGGCAAGAGGAGTTAGGAAGTGCTGGCTGAGGGACAAAGTGTTCCCAAGGGATGGAGAGGATGAGGCAGTTCTGTACATTGGGACAGTTCTGCAACCCTCGGGAACACTTTGTCCCAAGAAATGGAGAGGATGAGACAGTTCTGCACCTTGGGACAAAGTGTTCCCAAGGGATGGAGAAGATGAGGCAGTTCTGTATCTTGGGGGACAGTTCTGCAACCCTTGGGAACACTTTGTCCCAAAGGATGGAGAGTGTGAGGAAGTTCTGCACCTCGGGACAGTTCCGGAACCCTTAGGACAAAGTCTTCCCAAGGGATGGAGAGGATGAGGCAGCTCTGCACCTCGGGATACTTGGGACGAAGTGTTCCCAAGGGACAGAGAAGATGAGGCAGTTCTGCACCTTGGGACAGTTCTGCAACCCTTGGGAACATTTTGTCCCAAGAGATGGAGAGGATGAGACAGTTCTGCACCTTGGGACAAAGTGTTCCCAAGAGATGGAGATGATGAGGCAGTTCCACACCTCGGGATACTTCTGCAACCCCTGGGACAAAGTGTTCCCAAGGGATGGAGAGGATGAGACAGTCCTACACCTTGGGACAGTTCTGTGCCCTTGGGAACATTTTGTCCCAAGAGATGGAGAGGATGAGGCAGTTCTGCACCTTGGGACAGTTCTGCACCCTTGGGAACATTTTGTCCCAAGAGATGGAGAGGATGAGGCAGTTCTGCACCTTGGGACAGTTCTGAGACCCTTGGGACAAAGTGTTCCCAGAAAAGATGGAGAGGATGAGACAGTCCTACACCTTGGGACAGTTCTGTAACCCCTGGGACAAAGTGGTCCCAAGGCATGGAGAGGATGAGGCAGTTCTGCACCTTGGGACAGTTCTGCGACCCTTGGGGACACTTTGTACCAAGGGATGGAGAGGATGAGGCAGTTCTGCACCTTGGGACAGTTCTGCGACTCTTGGGACAAAGAGTTCCCAAGAGATTGAGATGAGGCAGTTCCACACCTTGGAACATGGGTGGAGGCCCTGGGTGCTTTGCTGTCCCTGTGTCCCTGTCCCAGCTGTCCGAGCTCTCCTTTCTCCTCCAGGCCAGAAGAAGCCGACGGACGAGCACCTGGCGCTGGCGGTGCTGCGGCACTGGGAGGACATCCCGCGGGCCGGCTGCCGCCTCGTCCCCGAGCACGTGGAGACACGGCCGCTGCTCAACCCCGACAAGCCGGGCATCGAGCAGGTCTGACGTTCCAATGGGATTGGGGGCAGCCCCCATGGGGGCCAGCCTAGCCCTAACCCACCTCAGGGTGGGCAGGTCACCCTAGGAGGCCAGCAGAGAAAATCTCCAGTGCCTCCCCATCTATCCTGATCCATTTCACATTCCACAGTCCTGGGTGATTTCCTACATCTGGGCACCTCCTGATTCCCCACATCTGGGCACCTGGGAGCAAAATTCCCAACAGATTCCAAAGCAGAAAGGGCTAGGAATCCCCAGGCTGCCGTGCACAAAAGGCAGTGCTGGGAATTCCCTGGAGACCCTGAACCTCCTGAGGTCCTCAGGAGGACTCTGAGCCTGTTTTGGCGGGGAGGTCACTGTTGTGTTGAGTAAAGGGGGGAGAGCAGGAACAGAGTTAGGTTCTGGTTGTTTTGCAGACCCGGTTTTGGTCAGAAATCTCCCAAAATCCAAGCCTGGGCTGCCCCATTGAGCCTTTGGCAAGCTCTTTGCAGAGGCTGGGAGCAGAGGAGGGAAAGCTCCCTTTGGTGCTTAGCTCACCCTGGTGAGGCTGATCCCAGCTCACATGGAGATCATGGAATCATGGAATGGTTTGGGCTGGGAAGGACCTTAAAACCCATTGAGTTCCACCCCCTCCATGAGATGTTTCTGCAGGGGTGGAGAAGGATTTGTGGCATGGGAGAAACTTGTCCCACTCCACATCTGGCATGGTCCAGGTGATGGCTGTGGGAAGAGGGGGACACTGGTGGGGAGGGGACAGGAGGGACAAGGGGAGCTGACTGTGCCTCTCCCACCCCACAGGGCCGCCTGGAGATGTGGGTGGACATGTTCCCCATGGACATGCCAGCGCCCGGCCCTGCCATCGATATTTCCCCCAGGAAACCAAAGAAGTAAGGAACTTACTTAAGGAACTTACTGGGATTGGTTGGCAGCCTAGCCAAAAAATGGGGAAGGAAATTGGGGATGGGGATGGAGGCTGGAGATGGAACGCAGCTTCTCCCATCTCCTGCTGCTGCTCCATGTCCATCCCAGCTCTCTGTTGGGTTCCTCATCCATGCTGCCATTCCCAAAGATCCCAACACTGGAGGCAGTTCCAGAGCTGCTCCTGAGGGTGGGACCCCCAGGTCTTCCATCCCCTGCTGCTGCTCCATGTCCATCCCAGCCCTCTGTTGGGTTCCTCATCCATGCTGCCATTCCCAGAGACCCCAACACTGGAGGCAGTTCCAGAGCTGCTCCTGAAGGTGGGACCCCACATCTTCCATCCCCTGCAGATCCCGATCTTTCCTGCCTGTGTGAACTGGGAAATTCCATCGTTCCCAGGACAGAGCAGAGTGCCCAGCCCTGAGCCTCTCGTGGGCAGGGGCAGAGTTATCCCAGGACAGTTTGGACTGGGCTTTTCCAGGACATGGTGGACAGAAGGATGGGTGGTGGAGGCCCCTGGGACAGCAAGCAGGAAAGAGCAGGAACAGACAGCACACGGAGGGGGAAGAAGGACATTTCTTCCCTCAATATCCCTTCTTGTCCTTTCTCACCCTGCTGGCCTCGGTCTTTGGGCCCCTTTTCCTGCCCCCGGGGCTGGGATGCAGGGATGGCACTGGGAATCCCGATGGGAGCCTCTTGTGCATCCCAGGCAGCCGATGCCTTGGGTGGAGAGAACATCCCTGGATCCCAGCATGGGACAGGCAGGAGAAAAGGAAAAGGTGAAGGAATCCCACAGATGGGCTCAGCCAGGGCACAGCCAGAGGGAGGTCCCAAAGGAAGGGGGTTAAGGAAGCTGTAAACCCACTTTTCTCACCTGGAGAACCTCCTGGCACGTCCAGTGAGGTGCTGTGGCCACGAGTTCTGAGCCTCCAGCCTCCCCTCGCTGCAGGAGCCAGGATTCTGCTCTTCCTCCACCCACTCCCACTCCCTCTGTGTGGAGGTTTTAGTTTGAAACTGGGCAGAAACACTAATTTTGTGTAGTCCGCTTTTTTTGCTAATTTGAGAGTTTCTTAATTTTAAGATTTCAAGGTTTCAAAGTTTCTTCTTTTAAGATTTCAAAGTGCTGAAGAATGTGGTAAGTTTGGGTATTGGTTAGTTACTAGTGTATTTATTTCTTGTTGTGAGATAGGATTAGGAGAAAGGTCAAGCAGGCTTAAAACTTTCAAAGGGTATAAAGAAAATTTTATTAATGGTGATCAAAAGAAAAAAAAGGTAGTAAGAATTAAGACAAACTTTTTTAAACACTTCTCCTCCCTCTACAACTTTTTTTTTCTACTGATAATGTAAAGAAACAAAACTTAAAATTTCTAGTCAGTTTACTACCTCTAAAATAGTCTCCTTTTTTTAGTTTACTTAGGGAGAAAAGTCTTTCTTGTTAATGTTATGGAGACTTCTTTACAAGAGGAAAAACAGTTTTCTCATGGTTCTTAATTTGGTCACAAATTGCAGCCACCTGGGGGAAATCTGCTGTCATGAAGTTCTCTTTATTTTCCACAAGCCTTCCCACGGCTCATTTATGGGTTGTGTTTATGGTTTATGTTTCACCATCAAGAAATTCCCAGCCAAGCAGAAGTGATGGGAAGCTCCCCAGCCTGCTAGGAATTCCCTGGAGACCCCGAACCTCCTGGAGTCCTCAGGAGGACTCTGAGCCCGTTTTGGGGGGAAATCACAGCCCTGTTGATTAAAGGGAGGAGAGCAGGAACAGAGTTAGGCTCTGGCTGTTTTGCACACCGATTTTTGGTCAGAAATCTCCCAAAATCCAAGCCTGGGCTGCCCCTTTGAGCCTTTGGCAAGTTCTTTGCAGAGGCTGGGAGCAGAGGAGGGAAAACTCTCCTTGGTGCTTGGCTCACCCTGGTGAGGCTGATCCAAGATCATGCAGAGATCAGGGAATCATGGAATGGTTTGGGTGGAATGAGACCTTAAAGCTCATCTTGTTCCACCCCCTGCCATGGGCAGGTACGCCTTCCTCTATTCCAGGGTGCTCCCAGCCCCATCCAAGACTTGGACATTGACAGGGATCCAGGGGCAGCCATAGGTGCTCTGGGAATTCCAGCCCCTCCTCCCCCTCCCAGCCAGGAATACCAGCCAGGAATCCCTTCCCAAGATCCCATCCATTCCTGCCCTCTGGCAGTGGGAGCCATTCCCTGGGTCCTGTCCCTCCATGCCTTGTCCCCAGTCCCTCTGCAGCTCTCCTGGAGCCCCTTCAGGCCCTGCAGGGGGCTCTGGGGTCTCTTCGGATCCTTCTCTCCAGGTGAACATTCCCAGCTCTCCCAGCCTGGCCCCATAGGAAGAGTCCCATCCCTGTAATCATCTCCATGGTTGAGATCCCCTCCTGCCCCTGATCCTGCCCTCCAGATCCCTGGGACAGGTCCCTGTGAGCAATCCCCTGTTCCTGGCAGCCGGCTCTGCTTTCTGGCAGCACCACCCTGCCCTCTCCTATCCCATTCCCTGCTCCCATTCCCTGCTCCCGTGCCTCACCTCCCTTTCCCTCCCTCGGGCAGGTACGAGCTCAGGGTGATCGTGTGGAACACGGACGAGGTCATCCTGGAGGACGACGACTACTTCACCGGGGAGAAATCCAGTGACATTTTTGTCAGGGGGTAGGTACAGAATTCCACCGGGGAGAAATCCAGTGGCATTTTTGCCGGGATGTAGGTACAGCCTGGAATTCCACCCGTGAGAAATCCAGTGACATTTTTGTCAGGGAGTAGGTACAGCCTGGAATTCCACCTGTGAGAAATCCAGTGATATTTTTGTCGGTGGGTAGGTACAGAATTCCACTCGGGAGAAATCCAGTGACATTTTGATCAGGGAGTCAGTACAGCCTGGAATTTCACCAGTGAGAAATCCAGTGACATTTTTGTCAGGGAATATGTACAGCCTGGAATTCCACTGGGGAGAAATCCAGTGGCATTTTTGTCAGGGGGGTAGGTACAGCCTAGAATTCCATTGGTGCCTCCTTCACTGGGGAGAAATCCAGTGACATTTTCAGCTTCTCAGGAGAAAAAATCCTGACAAAAGGATTTTTCATAAAATATGTCCGTGACAGCTCCCAGCTCCTGTACAACTCCTCCACATCTCCTCACCCAGGGTAAGCCCTCAGACAACTCCCTTGAATCTCCTTCTCCTGAAGTTCTCTGTTCCCTCTGGCATCCTCCTGCCCATGCTGCAGTGTCTGGAGCAGCCCCATCCCCTTGTTCATAACTTTTAGGTTTTTTAGTCCTGGAGACACCCTGGCTGCCTGGACGGGGTGGTCCTTTCCCCTCTTCCTGTCCCATGTAAACCTGTGCCCCCCTCTCACGTCCCCGGGCCCTGCAGGTGGCTGAAGGGGCAGCAGGAGGACAAGCAGGACACAGATGTCCATTACCACTCCCTCACCGGTGAAGGCAACTTCAACTGGCGCTACATCTTCCCCTTCGACTACCTGATGGCCGAGGAGAAGATTGTCATCTCCAAGAAGGAGTCCATGTTCTCCTGGGATGAGACCGAGTACAAGATCCCGGCCCGCCTCACCCTGCAGGTCTGGGATGCCGACCACTTCTCGGCCGATGATTTCCTGGGTACGTGCAGGGTCCAGAGCACCCCAGAAAGCCCCTGAGCTGCTGCTGGACGGAGCAGGTGGGGTGAGAGGACAGGAAGGGTCTGCAGAGGGTTCTGGTTCTGGACAGGCTGGATCCATGGGCCAAGAACAAGGGCCAGGTCCTGAACTGGGGTCACACCGACCCCACTGAGCACTTCAGGCTGGGAAAGGGGAGTGGGAAAGACTCTGGGGGTGCTGTGCCCGTGGCACAGGTGAGCACAGGTGTGCCAAGGTGTGCCAGAGGCCAATGGCCCCTGGGCTGTGCCAGCTCTGGGGTGGCAGCAGGGCCAGGGCAGTGCCCGTCCCCTGTGCTGGCACTGCTGGGGCACCTCCAGTGCTGGGGACAGCTCTGGGCCCCTCCTGCCAGGACAGACCTGCAGGGGCTGGAGCGTGTCCAGGGAAGGGAACGGAGCTGGGAAGGGAATGGAGCCCCAGGAGGGGCTGAGGGAGCTGGGAAGGGGCTCAGCCTGGAGCAAAGGAGGCTCAGGGGGGACCTTGTGGCTCTGCACAAGTCCCTGCCAGGAGGGGACAGCCAGGGGGGGTCGGGCTCTGCTCCCAGGGAACAGGGACAGGCCAAGGGGAAATGGCCTCAGGCTGGGCCAGGGCAGGCTCAGGGTGGACACCAGGAGGAATTTCTGCATGAAAAGGGTGCTCAGGCCTTGGCAGGGGCTGCCCAGGGAGGTTTGCAGTGCCCATCCCTGCAGGTGTCACCTGGATGTGGCACTGGGTGCCCTGGGCTGGGGACAAGGTGGGGAGCAGTCACAGGTGAGATTTGAGGGTCTGGGAGCTCTTTTCCAACATTCACATCGCCATGATTCTGAGATCCCTTTCCTCCACTGCTGCTGTAGCCCAGACACCCCATTTTCCTTCCCAGACCTGGTTTAAAGCTGCTCCCAGGGCAGGAGATGCTGGTCCAGCCCATCTCCAGCCAAGGACTTGGCCTTTCTGGCAGGCCAACCTCTGTGCTCCCCTTTGTCCTGCCAGGGGCCATCGAG
>NW_005054666.1:24281-32290 GCF_000277835.1 Geospiza fortis | reverse complement strand
GCTTCCCCCGGGGAGCCAAGACGTCCAAGCAGTGCAGCCTGGAGATGGTGACCAACGAGGCTGACCTGCCCATGATCTCCATCTTCAAGCAGAAGCGGGTCAAGGGCTGGTGGCCGTTCGTGGCCAGAGACGAGAACGATGAGCTGGAGATCACTGTAAGGATGGGGAAAAGGGAGGGTTTGCCTCCTGGGCACTGCTCTCTTTGTGGACACCCTGCTTCCCCCTCATGGCTTTGTTCCTTCTGGCCTGGGATGTGCTCCCAGGCTGAGCACAGCTCTCTGCTCCCTGCAGGGCAAAGTTGAAGCTGAGCTGCACCTTCTGACAGCAGAGGAGGCCGAGAAATCCCCTGCTGGGCTGGCTCGGAATGAGCCTGATCCCCTGGAGAAACCCAAGTGAGTGGGAGAAGCCTCTCTGCAGCAGGGACCTGGGATTATGGGATTCTGCTCCTGCCTGGAGTGCTGCATCCAGCTCCGAGCCCCAAAACCTGTTGGAAAGGGGCTAGAGGAGGCCATGGGGGTGTTCTGATCTGCCATGGAGCCAGGCTGGGAGGGCTGGGAGTGCTCACCTGGAGAGGAGAAGGATCCAGGGAGAGTTCAGAGCCCCTAAAGGGGCTCCAGGAGAGCTGCAGAGGGACTGGGGACAAGGCCTGGAGGGACAGGAGCCAGGGAATGGCTCCCACTGCCAGAGGGCAGGGCTGGGTGGAATATTGAGAATGAGGAATTGTGCCCTGGCAGGGTGGGCAGGCCCTGGCACAGGGTGCCCACCCTGGATCCCTGGCAGTGCCCAAGGCCAGGCTGGACAGGGCTTGGAGCACCTGGGATAGTGGAAGACATCCCTACTCATGGCAGGGAGTGAAACAAACAAAAAAAAAAGATGAACTTTAAGGTCCATGAATCCCTTTTCCACGGTGATGGATTAACGATGGGTGTTTGGTTCCCCTGCAGCCGCCCGGACACATCGTTCATCTGGTTCCTGAACCCGCTCAAGTCCATCAAATACCTCATCTGCACCCGCTACAAGTGGCTCATCATCAAGATCGTGCTGGCCCTGCTGCTCCTCATCATGGTGGCCCTGTTCCTCTACAGCATGCCCGGATACATGGTCAAGAAGCTGCTGGGAGCATGAAGGGCTGGAGCCTCTCCCACGTCCCCAGCCCCAGGCACAACCTTCCCAGCTCCGTGTCCTTCTCCTCCCTGCGACCTCTGGGCAGCCCTGGGGGCATCTCCTCCCCGCTGCTGCTGCTGCTGGGTCTCCTCTTTGCATTCCTTCTCTGTGGGTCCCACTCAGGCTTTAGTGCCAGGGAAATGGGGTGGGAGCATGGCAAAGATCCCCAGACTCTGCACCCTGCACCGGGGCTGGGAGAGGTGCCCAGCTGGCTCCTGTGGGAGTCCCCGAGGCCTCTGCCCTTTGGGATCATGGCTGGTGCCTTCCTGGGCATCAGGAGAAGGAGAGGGGAGCTGGGGCTGTGTCACTGGAGCTGTGGGAGTAGTCTGGAAAGGCTCCTTGGAGGGATGTTCAGAATCCAGGATGGAGCAGGGAGCTGGGATGGAGCAGCTGGGGACATGATGCACAGCACTGAGGGCACAGAGCATCCCCAGTGCCTGTCCCCACTGCCGGCACCATCCCTGCTCCTCTTGGAGCTCTGGAGGTCACATTCCCTGGCACAGGGTTCTGTTCTGTCCCACCTCTGGAGTGCTGGACATGGTGCCCAGCAGAGTGAGCAGGCACAGAGCATCCCCAGCACTGTCCCTGCTCCTCTTGGAGCTCTGGAGGTCACATTCCATCTCACAAGGATCTGTCCCACCTCGGGAATGCTGGACATGGTGCCCAGCAGAGTGAGAGGGCACAGAGCATCTCCAGTGCCTGTCCCCACTGCCGGCACCATCCCTGCTCCTCTCAGAGCTCTGGAGGTCACATTCCCTGGCACAGGGATCTGTCCCACCTTGGGAATGCTGGACATGGTGCCCAGCAGAGTGAGAGGGCACAGAGCCTGTCTGTCACTATTGAGTAAGAAACAACAGGCTCACCAGAAGGCTGGTTTGCACAGCAGCCGCTTTAATATGAATATTCCCTCTTTTTATAGACTGTTCCGATACATTCAGACCAGATTTGTCAATCAATCAATACATTTCACCTGATTGGCTAATTAACAAAACCACCTTTTTTTATAAACAGTCTTTGAGAAAAACAGGGAGGCAGAGAGCAGGAAAACACCATCTGCAGGTTGTTTATAATAATAAGTTGTCATTGTTTCTCTACAACTCCCTAAAGTCTCACAAGTCTGCCCTGAGAAAACTTATCTGGTTTTCTCGCTCTCTGACCAGGCTGCCACATCCACACCTGTCCCCACTGCCAGTGCCTGTCCCTGCTCCATTCAGAGCTCTGGAGGTCACCATTCCCTGGCACAGGGATCTGTCCCACCTCGGGAATGCTGGACATGGTGCCCAGCAGAGTGAGAGGGCACAGAGCATCCCCAGGGCCTGTCCCTGACATTGTTGGCCCCCAGCCAGGTAATAATGAGCATTGACTTCATGACTGTAGAATGTTGATTAATTGCTTTATTCTTCTATACTACATTATACTATACTAATCTAAGAAACTCATAACCCTTACAGACAGTCTGATACAGTTTTGACCTAATTGATCAATCAATCTAAACACCATCACCAGTGTTTAATTAACAAACCACTCTTTGGTAAACAATCTCCATAACACCTGTGTTACAACAGCAGGTGCAGCAAATGGAGACAAGAATTGTTTCCCATTCCTTTTTCTGAGCTGTCTCACAGCTTCTCACAGCTTCCCAGGAAAATCTTGGGAGAGAACTATGTCCTTGCACTTCTCAGAGCTCTGGAGGTCACATTCCATCTCACAGGGATCTGTCCCACCTCGGGAATGCTGGACATGGTGCCCAGTGGTGTGAGAGGGTACAGAGCATCCCCAGTGCCTGTCCCCACTGCCGGCACCATCCCTGCTCCTCTCAGAGCTCTGGAGGTCCCATTCCCTGGCACAGGGATCTGTCCCACCTCGGGAATGCTGGACATGGTGCCCAGCAGGTCCCACAGAGAGCCCTGGGGTGAGCCAGGGCCAGACCCTGCCCTTTCCTCCCATGGCTTCAGTAGAGACTGGGATTTATTCCACAGCTCAAACATCTTCCCAACGTCACCCACACAGAGGTGGCTGTGGCTGGACATCCCCAGGGCTCACAGCTCCTCTGGCACAGTGTGAGCTCCCGGCATCCTTCTGGATTCTCCGTGTATTTTGTTTGGCTTGGTAATTTTGTGGCTGGAGTCCTTCTGGCCGTGTGTCCTCAGGAAGGGCTCTGTCCTCGGCTTTCCATGATATCCAGCTGCTGCAGATCCGCCTTTCTCAGCTCCCGGTGCACAAGACCCCCACTGAAGAACTGAGGACATCTCAGACACGTTTTAATGAGGATATTACTATTCCAATCAGTCAATAAAAGCCAGTTTCACGTCCGGGCTCCTGTGGTTTGATTCTGAGCAAACACCAGGCATCTATGAAAGCTGTTCCTTCAGAAAAAAAAATTAACAAAGGGTTCATGAGCTGAGATGAAAATTGAGAGAAAAACACTCCAAGGGCGAACCAGGTTCAAATTTAAAGGTTTGAAGTGAATTTACTATTAACAGAGTCAGAGGAGGATAATGAGAAATAAAAGAAGCTTTTAAAACACTCTTTTTCCCCCTCACCCCCTCCCTCTTTCCTGTGAACCATTAATGCACAGACTCAGATCAGTGGGGATACTGAGACGTTTATTGCAAGAAAAAAGCTGGTTTTACACACTTCTTCAAGACATAGTATTTCCTTATAAGGTATTTCTTCACTAAGCAACCTATCACACATTGCCAAATCAGCAACATAATGTCCTTACACGTGGGTGATCACGTGCTGTTCACTCATCCAGCAGGCTCCTCTCTGTGATGCCTTGAGAGGCCACCTAGAACAGAGGCTACACAGAGTTAAAGAAACAAAAAAGTAGGTATTTATTAAAAGGCCTTTAAAGGATACATCTTGGGCAGTACCAGAACCTGGCTGTGGCTATACCCAAGATGAATGCCAGGTCACGAGTTTTCTCCCTTTTATAAGTTTTGGTCCATTTCCATATTGGGATTGATTGTCCAATTCCAGCCTCAGGTTATGCAGTCCCATTCTCCCAGATTACTCTCCTCAACTTGCTGTTATTTGAACTTTTTTATACTCAAGGCATCATCAATAGGGCATCTGCCACATCGCATTTCTTCCCAGCGAGGCAGGGTGGAGACAAGATTCTCTGTGCTGCCATGGTGTTCTGCAGGCACTACTACAAGCGGGAGCCATGATTGTTCGTTAACTGACCTCAGAGTGCAAAAAACAGCACAGAAGGGGATTTCAGTATTAGTAAAAAAAAATGCACATTTAATTGAGTGCCCACAGCAAATAGAAGGATTAGAAGGAGATAAAGGATAGAGAGAGAGAGAAAAAGACAGGGGGGAATATAGCTACCAACGGAGAGATGAAATCCTCGTGGTCTGGCCAATAGATTTGTCTTGTCGCGTTGGGGAGAATCTTGAAGTCTCAATTAACTCAGGGGTCTATTTTAGTCCTCCGCCGAGGGGGAACAGGTAAAAGACAATGGAGAATGAGTCTCTATTAGAAAAAAGTACAGACAGTCCATGTTCCAAAAATAGGACAAGTCAATCTCAGCAGTGAGCAGGAACCATTGTTTTCAGGATTGGTTTCTGTGGGAAACCAGTTTTGGTCCAGTGAACAAACCTGCAGGCAACATTTGGCAAATATCCTGCTTCAGTCTGGCCAGCGCCCCTGTGTCAAAATTATAGGCACCTCAGTCTCAGTCCTTGGGAGGGGGCATGGGGGGTTTTGATCAGTTTGTTACTCGAGATCTTATTCTGTTTGCTTAGGGAGAGGAGGCTTTTCTCTGCTATGCCATGGGGTCCTTCCCACAGGAAGAGCAGTTTTCCCAGAACTGCTATGGCGTGGGTCACAGTTGGCGCAGGCTCCTCGGCTGGGTAATAATTAGCATTGACTCCATGATTGCAGAAGGCTGATCAATCATTTTTTTATACTATATCATACTATATTTATTAAGAAGCTTGTAACCCTTACTGACAGTCCGATGCAGCTTTGACCTAACTGGTCAATCAATCCAAACACCATCACCAGTGTCCAATTAAGAAATCAACTTTTGGTAAACAAATCTCCATAACACATTGCACATGTGCACAACAGCAGGTGCAGCAAGTGGAGATAAGAATTGTTTCTCATTCTTTCCTCTGAT
This sequence comes from Geospiza fortis, assembly GCF_000277835.1. Classification (NCBI taxonomy): domain Eukaryota; kingdom Metazoa; phylum Chordata; class Aves; order Passeriformes; family Thraupidae; genus Geospiza; species Geospiza fortis. The sequence continues at coordinate 26,997 of NW_005054666.1, read as the reverse complement.
CTTCTCACAGCCTTCCCCAGGAAAATGCCTGGGAAGGTCGTGCCTGTGGCTCTCTAGTCCAAGGGTGTAGTCTTTTAAGGACAGTCTGCTCTAGTTTGGAAGCAAGGGCCCTTTCTCTCTTTCTCTGGGTCTCCCACTTGATTACAGCTTTCTTTGGCATCCACTCTCTCCAATATGAGCACTTTTCTTACAGGCTGTGAGTGGATCTCTGTATCCCCCGTGGATTACTAGGGGACAGTTTTTGTCACCATGGTCCTTACCATGTAAGGTTATTAATGCAAAACCAGCACACTTGGCTTGCAGAAGAATTTCAGCTCTGATTCTTGAAGCGCCTCCTCCACCTCCTTCTCCACTGACCTTCGTGCCACCATGTTGTTTTCTCTTACGTGTCCTCACTTCTTCCTCTTCTCTATCTAAAAGAAAAACTGCTGCCTGTATATTGAAATAAGATCCCAATATTACCGGATGGAACGTGCCTGGGCTTGTCTGGCCCTTGCTGCTTGACCAAAGGCGGCAGCTGTGGTGTTTCACCTCAGAGACACCCCTGGCTTGCTGAATGTTGCAGCTGGCACTTGGAAGAAGTCCAGGCATGCAGGAACTCAGGCTTTACCTCTGATGGAAAGGCTTTAGGCGAGGTGAAGGAAAAGGAGACGGATTCCGCCAGAGCATTAATCCAGAGTTTATTCCATGGTCACAGATCTCTGAATTTTGGTAACAGCTCAAACAGAATCCTGACTGCATGGTCTCAGTGTCCTTTTAAGCTCGGGGAGAGGGGCAGGAGAGGGGTTAGGTGTGCCACCCACCAGGTAGGAAGGGGGCAAGGCTCAGGGGACAAATGACACTTGGCTAAGCCAATGACCCTAGGGCTGAAGGGCATCCTTTGAACTTCACTAATCACACGATGCCCTTGCTGGAATGTTAAGCCTGATGGACAGCACTTAGCAAGGGGCAAGGGGGAGGGGAAGGGAGAAGGTATTGGCACACCTGGGAGGGACTGGGATAGATGAAGCAGGATATTGCAACACACGGCAACACCTGTAGGTTCCAACAAGTTCCACTAATTCAAAGATTCTTGCAGTATCCTGCAGTGCTGAGAAGTTTTATTTTGTTTAGGTTCTGCACTGGGGAATCACTTGCCATGTTTCTACTGCCAGCCACCGTGCAGCCCCTTGTTGGACCCCAGGATTCCCCTGATGGGGGAAAACCTCTTTTTAACAGTCCTGTGCCAGGACTGAGAGACACACGGGACGTTTTCGGCCTTCAATTTGCTGTTTATTTTTATCTTATCGAAAGTTCGGCATGCTATCTGCCACAGACTTAGCACACAAGAAAGCACAGCAAAAATGGTCACAAGATGTACAGTTTAAAGGTCTTTTAAAGCTGTTTTATACAATTAACTCTTAAAACGTTATTTATTTCTACCTTTCTATCAATAACTAATCCTTTGTCTGTCCACATAACCTCTGCACTGTGGCTCTCCACAGCCAATCACCCTGTGCCACCAAGACTGCAGAAAATGGAGTTGATGAAGAAGAAGAAGAAGAAGCTCAGATAATGCCCAAGATCCTCCATCTTGTCTCCTATCTACCTCCATACTAAAATCCCAAACCTCTAAATTTCTCACCCTGTGACAAACTACACCAATCTCTATCATCTATTTCACACTCTTGTAGACTCCAATCCATCCCAAAGTCTTGGAAGCCTTCTCCATAAGCAAAGGTTAAAGGCAGTGTTTCCCTGGGGGTCAGGACCCCTCAGGGCAGGCAGAGAAATATTCCCTGTGCCCTGGGTTCCAACAAGCCACCACATGGCCCCTGCCACCATTCTATGGGCATTGGTGGGTTCTGCGGCACTGGCGCTATTTAACGCCTCTCTTCATGTGGGAGTATGGGAAGGAAAAGTCACCACTGCCCCTGCCCTTCTGCCCATGGAGTGGCTGGCTAAGGGAGGCCAGGAGGACAAAGTTCAATGCAGACCAGGCTGAAATAGTGGCGGCAGAAGTGGTGCATCACTGAGCGCTGCACCAGGATGCCCCAGCAGCACGCCGCTCCTGGAAAAAACTGCATGAGTGCTGTTTTGAATTTCTTCTTAAATATGTCATCACAGAGGCATTACCAACCTATCTAACTGGCCTAGCATCATCTTCAGAGCCATCAGAGATTGGCTCTGCCGGACATGGTGGAAGCTTCTGTCACTGCAGAGCCCCGGACAGGTAATAATTAGCATCCACTCCATGATTGCAGAAGGCTGATCCATTGCTTTTTTCTATTACACTATATCTTATACTATACTTTCTAAGCTCATAACCCTTACAGACAGTCCAATACAGCTTTGACCTAACCGGTCAATCGATCTAAACACCAGCCAATGTCCAATTAAGAAACCACCCTTTGGAAAACAATCTCCATAACACATTCCACATATGCACAACAACAGATGCAGCAAGTGGAGATAAGAATTGTTTCTCATTCTTTTCTCTGAGCTTTCTCACAGCTTCTCACAGCTTCCCAGGAAAATCCTGGGAGAGAGATATGTCTCTCTCTGTTTAGAGAATATGCGATTATCACAAGCTTCCAGGAGCTTTTCACAGAAACTACCCCTGTGGCCCTCTCGCTAGCAAAAATAGGCCATGTAAAACCTCATACAGTGGGGAACCCCCTCAGCACTGGCCAATTTTCCAGGCCTTCGGTCTTTCTCTGCTCTGTCCCACTGCTTC
>NW_005054666.1:23112-24207 GCF_000277835.1 Geospiza fortis | reverse complement strand
CCCTGGGCCAGGGGGCAGCTGGGCAGGGACTCCTGAGTCCGGGCTCTCTGGTGTCTGTCACAAAGAGGGAGGAGATGAAGAGAATTCCCAGGGCTCTGTTGCTCCCAGAGCTCTTCCAGGGTGTGGAGGAGCGTGTCCACATCACAGCACAGAACAGCTGGAAAAGCAGCAACTGCTCCCCCATTATGGCACCTCAGTTCCATGCTCCCCACAACCCTCCCAGTCTAGCCCCAGTGCTCCTCCACACCAAGGTCTTCAGTCTGGACTGAATGGTGGAACCAGGCATGTGGAATCATGAAAGAATTACAATTAATGGACACTTGAGGATCCTGGAAAAAATAGGATTTTTTATCATTGCTCATGAACCCCAAAACTGGGCAAGAAAATAAAACTCTATAATTAGACAGCTTCAGAGCAGGTATTGGTTTATTTAGCGCTGGGAGTGAGGGGGATCTCTCTGCCAAAAACTTAATCTTCCTTAGCCTACAGTTACATTTTAAAAGTCCTTCCACTCAATGTCACAATTACAATGTATCATTAGCATACTCATCATTGCATAAAGCTGTGTCATGGTTTTACAACAGGTTGTTGCTTTCGCACATGCATCAGTTCCTTTTGTGGTGGTTTTGAGTCTTCTGCTGGTTTTTTGATAAAGGCTTCTGTAGTCTTGCTCACATTTGATCTTTTTACCACTATCTTCAGTGCATGCCTGGTGCTTCTTGTTTTTCAGTCTAATCTGTTTTTAGCTAATTTTGCAGTTTGCAAGTTCCATTAAAACTTGCCATCTTGCTCTTAAGGGCATTTATTATCTCCCTTGCCCTGCTATCTTGTTTGCTCTGCTATCTTGTTTGCTCTGCTATCTCGTTTGCTCTGCTATCTTGTTTGCTTTACCTGCACTTCTTGTTACAATATTACTTGTGGTTAACCTTTTGTTACATACTGCTGGTTTTCAGTTTCCTTTTATCTTTGTCGAGATTGGGATTGAAGGCACTTGAGAAGATAGTTCACATTCGGACTCAAGTGTTTATTATTTCTTATATCTATTACAGATTATGAGTTCTACAGCATTCTACTAACAAGCTACAAAATGGCCAA
>NW_005054666.1:21068-23070 GCF_000277835.1 Geospiza fortis | reverse complement strand
CCTACAAGGTCTTTTAAGGCTAAACTATCCAATTAAGAAATGACACCTAAATTATTTTCACTCTTAACCCAATAACTAATCACTCGAAGTCCACCATGTGGACTTTTCTGTCCAATTACAAAATACCACCCAAAACCAATGAAGAAGGTGATGAAGAAGAAGGACCAGCCACTGCCCTAAACCCTCCATCTTAGCTCTATAGATATTACTGTATTCTAAAACCCCAAACTTGAAGGTTTCCACCCTGTGATATTACACACTTCTAACCAACTCCACACCTGTAATCCCAGTGCTCTCAATAAATTCTAGAAGCCTTCTCCATGGCTTCAGGTCAAATGCAGTGATCTCCTGGAGGCCAGAGTCTGTCAGCACACAAAGTCTGAAATTCTCAGCATCCAGAACTCCTACACATTCTCTTGTTATAAAGCACAACAGAGCACAAAGTACCACGACTCCATCAGAAGAGTGCAAGAGAGATTTTGAAGTATACACAGGTTTAACATAGTCTTTTGGATAGAAATACTGAGGAACAATCTTAGCCTCCCATTTGATTCTCACGGTAGCAAACCCTGGGGGAACCTCCACAGCAACTGCAGCAACCTCCTCGGGGGGAGATTCATCGACAGGCTCAGCCTCATCTTCCTCCTGTTCCTCTACTTCAGTTTCTTGCTCTAATTCCTGCTCTTCCAATTCCTCCTCTCTATCTTGTTCTGCTTTCCATTCCTTCAATGCTTCATACAACAGTTTCCAGGTAGTAGCCAAATTGACAACTGTCTTCTACCCCTTAGATATCACTTCCCATAGTCTCTTCCCAAGATTTTTCCATGCCCAGACAGTGAAGGCAGTGTCGGCATCAGCTTCAAAGTCTGTGATTTACACCATATCAGTAAGCTACAAAGAGTATAATCAGAAGCTTGAGCATTTTTTCTTTTCTGTAGTTTTCCACACAGACAAAAGAGTCTTTTCCTCATCTGATAAATTATTTCCCATTATTTTTCCCAATCGCTCACCTCGAATCAGTTGTCTGAATTAGGTCTGGACCTCCACAGTGTCCTTGCTGCCTTCACTCCTTTTTTAGGGTGAATTTTTTCCCTTCAATTTTTTTCTTTTTACAGTCCAGTTGCAATCACGTCGGGGTCACCAGATGTTGCTATAGAGCACAATCCAGCACAATCCAGCACTAAGTACCACGACTCCATCAGAAGGGTGCGAGGGAGATTTCTTATAGCAACATGTTGCTTTTATACTTTTTCAAGATATTTACATTCGCTCAACATACACATTCACTGCCCACTGGTTATAGGAAAGAAACAAAGTTCTCAGTGGGTGACCCAGGAGCCACCTTATTCTGTGAGCCAGCTAGAGTCCGTATCTCTTAATTTTCTCTCCTCCATCATGTCTCCATGGTGACAAGCTTGGTGTCTTCCTCAGGAGAGATACGGGGCTTCTCTTTATCTTCAGGAGGCCTTTGCTGGCTCACAAGAGCAGCACATAATGTCTTTCCTACAACATACCTGTCCTAGGGTGATGTTATGATGCTTGTATCCCCATTTGTGTGTTCTGTTTATACTGGATATTATGTTCTGTGCCTTCAAGGTTGGCTCCAAAGAGTGGAAGTTTTGTTTTGGTTTTGTTATCAGCCGCTCCTCCATGGCTGGCAGGACACACAGACGGGGCAGTACATGGCGCTGCTTTTGCTTTTTGCTTGGCTTTTTGCTTTGCTCTCGCTCTTGCTTCTGCTTTGTTCCTGCTTTGCTCCTGCTTTTTGCTTCTGCTCATTAGGTACTTTAGCTAAGCAGTCCAAATTTTCCCTGGACTGTTTCTCCTTTCCCTTTTTTTGGACCTACTCGAACCTGCTCCGGACTAGGACCTGGGAAACACCGAGAGATTGCACCTTGTCGCTGCAGCAGCTGCCCCGGCACCAGAGGGACTGATAACAGAGCGACCACCCCCAAGAGAGACTTTCTGAATTTTTCATTATTTTCAGAACAGTGAAAGAGTG
>NW_005054666.1:13582-21042 GCF_000277835.1 Geospiza fortis | reverse complement strand
TGTTTTCATCCGATATTGTTCATTTTGTGTGCTGGGGGGTGCTGTGCCTGTTAAATAAACAGGTTCTTTCCATTTCTCTCTGAGGAATCCTTCCTGAACCGGTTGTGGGGAGGGGCCATATGGGTTTACTTTCTGGAGGGGCCCCATTTTGGAGGTTTTCTCCCAAATTTGACCTAAAAAAACACAGGACAAAACCACTTAGGATTCAGAAGCAGGAGCCTCCTCTCTCCTCCAGGTCTTCCACTGGACCACAGCCTCCAGGCATCCACCTGCTCTGGCATGGGCACCTCCTCCATGGGCTGTGAGTGGATCTCTGCATCTCCCACGGATCCATGGGCTGCAGGGGGACAATCTGCTTCACCATGGTCATCACCACAGCCTGCAGAGGAATCCTGGCTCTGATGCCTGGAGCACCTTCTCCCCTCCTTCTCCACTGACCTTGGTGTCACCATGTTGTTTCCCTCACATACTCTCTCCTCCTCTCTGGCTAGAGAAAACAGCATGTACCCCACTTTGTTTTGGGTTTCTTCTTAAATCTGTTATCACAGAGGCATCACCAACCTCTCTAATGGGCCCAGCTTTGGCCAGCAGCATGTCCATCTTCAGAGCCATCAGGGACTGGCTCTGCTGGACATGGTGGAAGCTTCTAGCAGCTTCTCACAGAAGCCACCCATGTGGCCTCCAGCTACCAAAAACCGGGCTGTGCAACACAATTTGGCACACCTGGTGTAGGGACCAGATGTAGAAAAGTGGGGAGGGGGTATTACAAACGTTCTAGGTTGTTAAAAAGCGTTAAATTAATAAGAACTAGGGTTTGTGTCCCAAAAAAATGGTGGTAAAATTATGGGGGTGTGCACCACCACAGTTTGTAAAGACAAATTGAGAAATAAGAAAAGGAGGATTGAAAGGAAAGATGTGTGCTAATGTCTTTACAAATCATTTGGTGGGTGAAGGTATGGGTGTTAATGTCTTTGAAATAGGTCCTCATGTCTCTGCTAACTCTGTTAACCCCCAGGTCCCTTTCTGCCTTGAAAACCACCCCATAATTCCATAATCCCATAATCCCATAATCCAATAATACCATCAGGTTCTATTGTTTAATAAACAGCTTTTTTCCACTTTTCTCCAAGGAGGTATTTTCTCTCGGACTGGTTGCGGGGGGAGGGGCCGATTGAATTTATCTTCCTACTAGAGCCCCTCTGGGGACTCTCTCTCCCAAAATTTTGCTCTAAACCAAGACACCATCCCATAATCCCATAATCCCATAGTCCCATTATCCCATAATCCCTTAATACCATAATTCAATAATGCCATAATACTTTAATCACTTAATCCCTTAATCCCATTATCCCATTATCTCATAATCTGATTATCTCATTATCCTATCTCATCATCCCATCCCATAATTCCATAATCCCATAAACAATAATCCAATTATCCCATTATCCCATAAACCCATAATGCCCTAAACACATAATCCCATCATCCCATAATACCATGATCCCATGATCCCATAATTCTATAATCCCATAACCCAAAATTCAATTATCCCATCATCCCATCATCCCATAATCCCTCTTTCCAAGGATGATAGATCTTCTTCTTAAAGATCCTCTTTTTATGCCTAAATTCCTCCAAAACCTCATTGCCCATCCAGGCTGGACATTTGCCTCGTCAACTCCTCTTTGGGCACGCAGGGACAGTCTGTTCCTGTGCCCCCAAGGTCTCTATTTTGAAGCATGCCCACCTTTCCTGGACTCCTTTCTTTTTAATTTTGCTCTAAACCAAGACACCATCCCATAATCCCATAATCCCATAGTCCCATTATCCCATAATCCCTTAATACCATAATTCAATAATGCCATAATACTTTAATCACTTAATCCCTTAATCCCATTATCCCATTATCTCATAATCTGATTATCTCATTATCCTATCTCATCATCCCATCCCATAATTCCATAATCCCATAAACAATAATCCAATTATCCCATTATCCCATAAACCCATAATGCCCTAAACACATAATCCCATCATCCCATAATACCATGATCCCATGATCCCATAATTCTATAATCCCATAACCCAAAATTCAATTATCCCATCATCCCATCATCCCATAATCCCTCTTTCCAAGGATGATAGATCTTCTTCTTAAAGATCCTCTTTTTATGCCTAAATTCCTCCAAAACCTCATTGCCCATCCAGGCTGGACATTTGCCTCGTCAACTCCTCTTTGGGCACGCAGGGACAGTCTGTTCCTGTGCCCCCAAGGTCTCTATTTTGAAGCATGCCCACCTTTCCTGGACTCCTTTCTTTTTAAGGGCTGCTTCCCAAGGAACTCTCTGAAAAAGTCTAAATAAGCCAAAATCTGCCCTCCGGAAGTCTACTGTGAATGTTTTATTGATGCTTCTGCTTCTTTCACCAAGTATCGAGAGCTCCATAATTTCATGATCACTGTGCCCCAAACAGCCTCCAACCACCACGTCCTCACATCCCACAATCCCGTAATTGTGTAATCCCATAATTACATTACCCCATTATACCACTATCCCATTATCCTATTCCGTTCCTGTTCCCACCTTGCAGATGTTCTCACACCAAATTCTGTAATCCTGTAATATTGTTATCCCATAATCCAGTTATCCCATAATCCCATAATCCAGTTATTCCGTCCCATAATGTCATAATCCCATAATCCAATAAACCCATGAACCCATTATCCCTTTATCCTACCCCGTAATCCCATAATGCCGTAATCCCATAAGCCATAATGCCATAATGCCATAATGCCATAATGCCATAATACCATAATACCATAATGTTGTAATCCCATAATGCTGTAATCCAATAAACCCATAAACCCATAATCCTTTTATCTCATTAACCCATAATCCCATAACCCCATAATCTGATAACACCAAAATGCCATAATCCCATAATCCTAACAAAAAATTGTCCTCCACACCCTCTAAGAACTTCCTGGACTGCCTCTTTTCTGCTGTATTGAGTTCCCAGCAGATGTTTGGAAGGTTGAAGTCACCTACAAGAACAAGGGATGGTGATCCCAAAACATCCTCCAGCTGCTCGTAGAACAAGTTGTCCACATATTCTTCCTGGTTGGGTGGACGATAACAGAATCCCAGTAGGATGACAGCCTTGCTGGCCTTCCCCTTAATTCTTACCCATAGGGACTCAACTTTATTGTCATTAGTTTCAATACCTATGGCGTCCAAAGCCTCCCTAATATAAAGGGCCACCCCTCCACCTCTTCTCCCTCTCCAGTCTCTTCTGAAGAGCTTGTAGCCATCCAGCGCAGCTCTCCAGCTATGCGAGTCATCCCACCATGTCAGATTGCGCCCTTTACTGACCCAGAGATGGGGCAACTGAGGGGCGTTTTCAAAACTCTTATTCCATTTTCAGTCTCATGTGAAGGGTGAGACAATACAGATGTTATAATTCATGCTGTTACAATCAGAAACTAACTATTCCCTAATTACAATACAATGTAAGTGTTTCTTGTTCAACCAGCTTTTGTCACACCATGCTGTAGATGCCTTAAAACCAAAAATCTAAAATTACCCCTCATGGGTCCTACTACAATGCATCTGTCATAGTTCTGTTTCTCCAAAGTATCCAGTCTTATTTGCAAGGCCATCTTTTGAAACTTGTTTCTAGTTCCATTTCTCTCTCAGCAATGTCTGTCCTATTCCACAACATTTCTAAGTCAGCATTTTTTATCTCAAGGTTTGCATACAGATGCACGCTATGTGAACCTTCTGTCAGGTTTGAGCATTCTCTACAAATTAATTTCCCACACCGTGTTTCTGTGATGGTGACCACATCACAGCCTTGCTGTTGCACAATGGCTTCCACTCTTCCTGTTATCCATGCTGTGTGCATTTTTGTATGTGCACTTCAGCTGAGCTGTGGACTTCATCTCTAGCTTTGGGCTACCGCCCTTGGGGCTGCTTCTGTCTTCTTTTCACATGTAAACCTCTGGCATTTCTGGATTTTCATGACAATGCACTGTCCGGGGTTTTGGGAGGCTGCAGTGAGAACTGAAACCTGGGTTTGGAAGGGGGGTGAGAGGTGCAGTGAGCCACAGGGTTTGGTGGCTTTGCAGTGACACCCAGGGTCTTGGGGACAGGGGGTTGTTGCTGCAGTGAGATCTGAGATGGTGGCAGGGGGTCCAGGGGAACATGGAATTTTGGGACAGAGAATTGCAGGGAAACCTGGCTTTTGGGGTGAGGGGACAGTGAGGTGTTGGAGTTTAGGGTATGGAGAGCTCTGCAGTGGAACCCCGGTTTGGGGGTGGTTGCAGGGAAACACAGGGTTTGGGGGGATGGCTGCACTGAAACCCGAGGTTTGTGGGTTGGGGGGCTGCAGAGACACCCGGGGTTGTGTGGCAGAGGAATTGCAGTGAGTGAGAGCCGGGATTTGGGGGGCTGTGGGTGCAGCAAGGACCAGTGTGGTAAAGGTGGGACCATGTGTGACATGGGACCCCCCTTGCTGGAATGATCAGGATGTGACTGGGAGCTTCTCCTCTGCCTGGGCTGGGGCCCAGGGAGGCAGTGGTGACCTGTCCCTGCACACAGTGAGCTCTGGGGCTGTCCCCCCCCATGAAGGGATTGCACAGGGGGCTGTGGGTTTCCCGGGGGCAGGACCAGCCCAGGCACTGCCCCCATGGAGCTCAGGACTGCTGTGCTCCTGCCCCATGGGTGCTCCGTACAGTCATATCCATGGGACCCACATCGTTCCTGTCTCCTCGTGCCAAACCAGATCTTCTTGTTGGCTATTTTAGCCTTCAGGAAGTGTCTGATCCAGCACAAATCTCAGTACTGGGTCACGTATTCCAGCCTTGATTTAGGCATTGAGGCTTGATGTGCTCACCCTTTGAAACTTCCAAAGCTGGGTTACTTTGTCAGACTCATGAATGGGGCTGGGAGGGACCTTAAAGCTCATCCAGTGCCATCCCCTGCCATGGGCAGGGACACATTCCACTGTCCCAGGTTGCTCCAAGCCCAGTCCAACCTGGTCTGGAACAGTTCCAGGGATCCAGGGGCAGATACAGCTTCCATGGGCACCCTGTGCCAGTCCCTGGCTGTGCCTCAGCCTGTGAGCTGCGCCTGGCAGAACCTCTCTGGCCACACACCATCGATTTGGAGAAGAGACTGGATTTGGGGGGATGTGGAGGAGGCAATGTGTCCCCAGCAGGGAAGGAGCCTGTCCTTGGAGAGGAGCTGGTGTCCCTGGAGCTGACAGATCAGGAACAGAGGAGCTTCATGCAGCATGATCCCCAGCCCTCTCCAGCCCTGGCTGGGTCACTCCTGCCATGGAGTCAGGAGTGCAGATGGTTTCAGTTTGCAGTGTGCACGTTCCTGCTGGCTGGGGGCGAGGCAGGAGTGTGCTCCTGCTGTGCCAGGCTGGCAGGGGCAGAGAGGGAACGGTCCTCTGGCTGCTGCTGAAGGGACACTGAGGAGCTCTGGGGCCAAGGAAACCGTGCAGCACAAGGTGCAGAGCTGGCAGAGAGGGGGTCAGGGTTTGATGGTGCTGGAGAAGATTTCCTGGGTGTGCTGGTGCCAGGAGCTGAGCACGAGCCCAGGTGTGCCAGAGGCCAATGGCCCCTGGGCTGTGCCAGCTCTGGGGTGGCAGCAGGGCCAGGGCAGTGCCCGTCCCCTGTGCTGGCACTGCTGGGCACCTCCAGTGCTGGGGACAGCTCTGGGCCCCTCCTGCCAGGACAGACCTGCAGGGGCTGGAGCGTGTCCAGGGAAGGGAACGGAGCTGGGAAGGGAATGGAGCCCCAGGAGGGGCTGAGGGAGCTGGGAAGGGGCTCAGCCTGGAGCAAAGGAGGCTCAGGGGGGACCTTGTGGCTCTGCACAGCTCCTGCCAGGAGGGGACAGCCAGGGGGGGTCGGGCTCTGCTCCCAGGGAACAGGGACAGGCCAAGGGGAAATGGCCTCAGGCTGGGCCAGGGCAGGCTCAGGGTGGACATCAGGAGGAATTTCTGCATGGAAAGGGTGCTCAGGCCTTGGCAGGGGCTACCAAGGGATATTTGGAGTGCCCATCCCTGGAGGCATCCAAGGCAGGACTGGATATCCCACTCCGTGCTCTTGGCTGGTGACAAGGTGGGGATCAGTCACAGGCTGCACTCAAGGGTCTGGGAGGTCTTTTCCAACCTCAGTGATCCTGGGATTCTGTGCCTGTAATGCTCCTGCAGCAGGGAATTCTTTGCCTGGAGGAAATATCCCTCTGGAGACAGGCTCAGCTGCACTGGGAACAGAGGGACCAAATCCTGCTCTGTAGGTGATGTGTCCCAGCCCTGCCTGGCAGCTGCTGAGGCTTCCCCTGAGGCCGGACAAATGCCACCTGTGTCTGCTCCAGCACTTGTGACTTGTCAGCCTGGGGCAGGTGATGGCGGTCCTGGCAGGCTGGAGGTCTCAGTATCCAAACTGCAGTGCTTGTTTTGAGGCCGTGGAGCAGGATTTGTGTGTCCACATGCCCAGGACAAAGCAATCCAGGCCCCCTGCTCTGGCTGGATGTTGAATGTCCTCTGCCAAACTCCAGAGCTCTGTTACTGTCAGGTGTGGGGTGTCCCCTGCCAAGAAAGCTGCAGCCAGGCCCTGTTCCTGCTTTGCTTCCTCTGCTGGAGAGGTGTCCAAGGAAGGCCAGGTTGGATGGTGCCTGGAGCAACCTGGGACAGTGGAAGGGGTCCCTGTCTTGGGATGGGAATGGGGCAGGCACTGCTTCTCTGGGATTAACATACCAGGCTTCACAAGTCACCCAGGGAGGAAATTCCTGCACAAGCTCAGGGTCTGATGGCTTTGGAGGTTGCCTCTGGTGAACCTCAATTCTTCAGAGCACAGAGCTGATGTGATGGCACAAACAAATATCTCCCCCCATCCCTCCTCTCCTCAGAGCTTGGGGAGAGAAGAAGCTCCAGGGAGACCTTAGATCCCCTTCCAGTGCCTGATGGGGTTCCAGGATGGGATATTGGGAATTAGGAATTCCTCCCTGTAAAGGTGGACAGGCCTTGGCACAGGATGTCCAGTTCTGGAATTCCGTGATCCAGGCTGAGGGGAGCAGCGTGGATGGTTTCCAGCCAGGAGCCCCAGGCTCTGCCCAGCTCCTGCTGCCTTCCATGGAATCATAGAATCATCATGGTTGGAAAAGACCTCCAACCCCCTCAAGTCCACTTCTCACAAGAAACATCTTCACCCCGAACCAGGCATCAGCAGTTTCACTTCCACACTGCTGCAGGAAAACACATGATTCCCAGGAAAGCAGTAGCTGCTCTTCCACAGCCCCCATAAAAGGGGAAGCAGCTCGCCCCAAAAGTGCCGGAGCAGTCTGGACTGTGCAGGACCTCTACCAGCCCGGGAGCTGCGGGGCCCGGAGGGAGAAGGTAGGGGATGGGGATGCGGGATGGGGATGCGGGATGGGGATGGGGATGGGGATGGG
>NW_005054666.1:3828-12916 GCF_000277835.1 Geospiza fortis | reverse complement strand
GCTGTTCCCGCGAAACGGGGTGCAGGCATTCCCATGGCATGTCCTGCTGCCAGCCTTGCTGCTTCCCTCCTTTGCTTCCAAGGAGGAACTGGATCCCAAGTTATGCCCTGGATGTGCTCAGTGCCTCTCCGCAGGCACTGACAGAGCCGCATGGGGCTTTTCCCTATTCCTGCAGCACTGGGAAGCCGTGCAGGGAGTGCCAAGGGGGCCTGGGGGTAGGTTCAGGGTGTGACTGGGCTGGAGTTAATGTTGTCCAGGGCAGCCTCTGGCTCCTGAGACTGAACCAGTCCTCGCAGTGCTCCAGTGGGAGAGAATGTGGGAGAGGACAGGGCTGGGACAAGTGGCTCAAGTGGACAAGCTCCAGCAGTGACCCTGAGCCAGCAGTTCCCTTCCTGAGCAGCCGCCCTGCACTGAGGCTCTGCTGCCCAGGGAGCAGCTGGATATGTGCCCAAAGAGAACAACTGGTGTCTGAAATCGCTCCTGTGCTCTGCCAGCAAACCCAGGTTTCCTCTGCTGCTGAACTGCCTTTGTCCCGAGCCAGGGGCTTTTCCTGCCTCTGCTGTCCCCCTCCTGTCCCCATCCTGCTGGTGGGAGCACACGAGCTGCTGGGGGGGCTCAGTGCCTGCTGGGATCCAAGCCCAGCGCTGCTTCTCTCTGGGCCCTGAGCTTCCCCCCAGCAGCAGCTGCATGATGTGGGCAGTGGTGGGACAGGGCTCTGCTGCCCCACTGGCAGTGCTGTTCCCCTGGCTCTGCCCCCTCCTCACCGTGTCTGCTGCCCCCAGGGCACAGATGTTCCCTGCACAGCCTCTCACCCATCAGCACCCCTGAGTCCTTCTCCTCAGGGCTGCTCTCAATCCATTCTCTTCCCAGCTTGTGTCTGTGCCTGGAATTGCCCCAACCCAGGGACAGCACCTGCACTTGGCCTTGCTGACCTTCAGGGGCTTTGCTGTGTCCCACCCCTCCAGCATGTCCAGCTTCCTTCTGGTGGGGGAACATGGATATAGGTCCCAGGTGAAACCCTGCTCTGGTCACCTCCCCAGAAGAGCCCTGAGGAGTCTTTGCTGCCTGGGCAGTTGTCAGTGGAGGAGAAGGGTTGGCCTCCAGTGCTCCCTGGAATGAATCTGCCATGCTCATGGGTTGCCTTCTCCTGACTGTCTGCTCTTCTCCTTTAGGATTTTGGAACTTTCCTTCCTGGTGCTCTTCCTCCTGAGTTCTTGAGGTGGTTCCCATCTTCTCCAGACCCACAGTGTACCCCAGGCCTGCTGCTGCCTCTGTGCTGGGTCCCCTGAGCTGGGGCCCTTGGCTGCCACTGTCTGCTGGGAAGCCACGGCTGGGAGCAACAGGAGCATCTGCTGTGAGGTGGGTGAGGCGAATCAAAGCCCAGAGCCCTTGCACACATTGCCCAAATCTGCAGGGATTCCTGAGGGAAAGCTGCCCCTGAAGGCTCTGGAAAGGTGCAGGAGCCCGCAAATCTATACCTCAGTCCATGTCCCTGGAATTGATTCCTGTGCTGGTAAGGGTCTTGTGGCCTTGGTGGGATGGATGCTGAATGCTTGGGAAGGGTTGGTGCATTAAATAAATCTCTCCAGTATCCAAGTGAATAGATACTGGCACAGTTCTCAGAGTTGTGTTACAGTGTTCTCAAGAAAATCAATCCACAAACACCAGTGGTTTATGTCCAAAATGAGACAGAGGAGTCTTGTAACTTTATTCCAATAAAGGGAGAGGCCATGGGGCATTTCCCCTGGGGTCTCTCAAAACTTCTAGGGGACGCAGTCTCCTTTTTATCCCAATTTCCCAGCTGCATTTCCGTCTCTCTTTTCACATTGGCTGAGGAACTTGAGATGTACAAACTTCCCAAAACACCTGATACAGACCCCCTTCTAATGTGTACCCCCTCCTCCCTTCTTTTTTTCCTTGCGTCTCTGTTCTTCTTCTCTAAATCCAAATATTTCACACAGTCTTGAGTGAGTAACAGTCTGTGTCAATTAGTGGATTTCCTGTGGAATTTATGGTTCCCCCCATTGTGTCACCATCCACTCTATGAGTGGGGAGTCGCGATGGTTTGTTTTACTGATGTCAGAGTGCAAAAACCAACACAGAAAGGGGATTGCAGCATCAATCAAAACAAATTCACCTTTATTGAAATGACCACAGCAAATGCATTAAAAGAATTAGGGAAAGGAAAAGAATAGAAAAGAGGGGGGGAAAAAGAGAGAGAGGAATATAGCTACCAAACATAGAGATTAAGTCCTTTGTA
The DNA here is from genome assembly GCF_000277835.1 of Geospiza fortis. Classification (NCBI taxonomy): domain Eukaryota; kingdom Metazoa; phylum Chordata; class Aves; order Passeriformes; family Thraupidae; genus Geospiza; species Geospiza fortis. The sequence continues at coordinate 10,656 of NW_005054666.1, read as the reverse complement.
GTCCAGCCGAAGGAATCCGCCTGTCATGTTGGGGAGATCTCAAAAAACCTGGTTAACTCAAGGTTCTATTATAGTCCATTGCTGAGGGGGGGGAACAGATCTTGAAAATGTTGAGGGGGAACAGATACAATAAAGAATAAGTCTATTGAAATCACTGAGGGGGAAAGAAGGCATTGAAGATGGGTACAGACAGTCCATGTTCTCAGCAGTGGGCGAGAACCATTGTCTTCTTGGTCCAGTGGCCACACCTGCAGGCAAATATCTCACTTTGGTCAGCTCGGCTTCCCCACACACCTTCCCCGTGTTAGGGGTTTCAGTCTCAGTCCTTGGGAGGGGAGAGCTTCTCCATAGAAGGGTTTCATGTCTCAGTCCTTAAGGGAGAGGCTTCTCCCATCTCAGTCCATCCGTCACGGTGGTTGAATGGCAGATGAGGGGTCTTCTGTGGAGAGACCACCAAAGGTTACCCCAGAAAAGTCCAATCAGGCCAAGAGGTGGGGGAATTCACAAGCTGTTGTCATGAAACAGGTGCCAGCATATATGGCATGTCGCCCCTTGGCAGGCCCTGCCAGAAGCAGTCACTGTAGACACAGCTGTGAACAATCGCTTGGCAGGCCAGAATTCTGTTCAGGGGCCTCCGGATTATGCGGCATTCATCCATCACTGGCAGGCCAGAATTCTGATCAGGGTCCTCATGGTCCCTGGATGTCTGTACTTGAGACGGTCATGAGGAGAATGAAGGAAACTCCAGACCGTCTCCCATATATTGCTTCTTTCACCTCTTCATATCTGGCCTTATCTAGCATCAGGCCTGCCGTTTGCTTGTAAAAACAACTCGTTCTCTTTCCTTTCAATCCCTCCTCTCCTTATTTCCTCAAAAATTGTCTTTACAAATCTTAGTTATCATTGACCTTGTTGCAGTGCATTCACAATTAGCCTCTGTGAGCAACCTGCACTCCCAGAGCCCGGAGCATGCTTGCTTAAACTGCTGACGAATGAGGCGAGAGACGGGCCTTTGTGTGGAACTCCAAACGTGGCTTATTACGATGAAGGGGATCCAGGGACAGAGACAAAATGGGGCTGAGGACACAGGGTTTTATATGGGGGGAAAAGGGGCAGATCTGAGGGCCAAGGGCCAATGGGAACTGAGTACAAGTGGTGCAGAGGAGGGGCAGCCAAATGGGGAACCAATGAGGTAACAGGGGCGGAGTATTGCAGTAAGTCAGGACCAATAGGAGACAAGAGAGGGGAGAACATTCTAGGGGGAGTACATATAAGAAAAAATGGCAGTTGAACTGGGTGATACCTATAAAACCTGTGGCATTAACATGAGCCTGCACATGCTTATGGGTGAGACCATTGTATTCAGGGGGGTGTCTCTCTTTGACCCTGGTCACTTTTGCCCTGAGGTATTACAGTTCCAGTAGTAAGCCCCTGGGCCTCCACAGACTTAATTTTCTGTTCCTGGGTCCTTGACATAATTTCCTGTCCTTTTGTAGCCATTTCTTGATCTGTAGGCATGGCTGCTACCTGCATGCCCTTGATCAGGCTGAATAAGTTGCACTAAGCAAGGAATCACACATGGTAAAAAGACGAGAGTTGCTGCAGCACATAAGAGGAAAGAAAGCATTTGTTTACCCCACAGGCCACCAGGTAACCACAAAAGCATGTCCCATTCCCATCCTTTCCATGTTTGGACTGGTACATGAGCTAACTTTCTTATTCCCTTTGTTATTTGTTTCACCGCTTTTCCATTGTCATCTATTTGCAAACAGCAGTTGGAGTCATTTAATTTGCCACACACTCCCCCTTCTTCTGCTAGTAGATAATGTAACACCATTGGATGTTGAAATTTTGCATTCCTCATCTGAGTGGATTGGCCAGCAAGAAGGTCAAGTATCAGCGATGGAGAGAGGCGAGGAGACTGAGTGGTGGCCAGAACCCGAATTTATTGTGGACTACATATGCTTATATACTATTTTAGGAAGGCTAGTAATTTTTTACTACAACAATTGGCTTAATCGTCACATAAACAAACTTATACATTTTACAACATTTCTTGCTTGTAGAAGTTGATTCAATCTTCTTTCTTGATTCAATCTTCTTGAAATCTTCACAGCTCTGTTCTTGCCAAGGCACCCTGATTATCAAATCTTTAATGCTAATCAGTTCCAAAGTACAACAGTCAAGGGCTGTAGTTGTCTGGTTGGTTTTTATTTCAAAGGCAGGTTGTAACCTAATTATCCGATCTAAATTACAAATGGCTTCTCTGGCACCCAATATTAATTCATTAGGATTCCATGCAGCTGGTCCGTACTGCTGTATGATTCACTCAGTTGACCATTCATCTTTTCCCCGCTTTTGGGTGCTCCCTTCAGCCAGGGCTTCATCAATTGACTGCTTTTCTCTAATCAGATCATTATATACCTTGATTCTTAACTGATTTCCCAAAGTTGGGGTATCAGAAAGAACAATGGTTTAATATACACTACATAACATATTCCTACATAACATATTCCTGACCAGTTTGGAGGTAATCTGCGATAAGCATGTCTAGTGATTTTGGTTTGCCAATACAAGTTTCCTGGACAGTGCACCAATTAAATGTAGTGGGTTTAGTGCTGGCCAAACACCAGCGCACCCACTAGAATTATTTACTCATTTTCTGCTGCGAGATAAGGATTAGGAGGAGAGCAAAGCCAGCTAAAAACTTTAAAGGGTTTAAAGAAGACTTTATTAACAGAACTAAAACAAAAAATAAGAAGAAATCAGAATAAACCTTAAGAATACCTGTCCTCCCCCCACCTCCTCTTTCCTTTCCCACTCACAATGTAGAGACAAAACCTGGGATGTTCAGTCAGTTCACCACCTCTAAAATAGTCTTTCTTCAGTTCACTTAGGGAGAGGAGTCTCTCTTGCCATGCCATGGAGACTCCTCCACAAGAAATAGTTCTTTCGTGGCTTCAGTGCTGCAGCGAATCAGCCGCTCTAGAAAGAAAAATCTGTTTGCAGTGTTAAAGTTCCTCCCAATGCCTTGCAGCTCTCCCACAGCTGCTTTCATGGGCCATGTCAACTTATGGGGTACTATTTTAAGGATGAGCTGTTCTAGCATAAAGGCAAAAGTTCTTGTGAGAAGCGATGCTCACTTTTAAAAATTTAAAAGGTTTATTAAGACCTTATCAAAATACAACACAAGACTGAATAAGGAAAACTACAGCGCTGGTAACACAGGATTCAACCACCATGCACTTGTCTACAAAATGGATGCTCCGCCTTTTATGCCTCTAGCCTTTCCCAAATTCTTGTCAATTGACTCCTTCTTCACTGTCTAGTGGTGGAGATCACTTTCTTACCTCTTGATTGGAGGTCAAGTGTTGCCATAGTAACAAGCAGACTCATCCAAATGCCCTGACTACTGAGGCCAAGATAGCAATGCAAGGGGGAAGGGAAACATAACTGTACCTCTACAAAACTTCTCTTAACATATACATAGTACTCACTCCTTAATTGTGAGAGTCAACTAGCACATTACTCATCTATAAAATTCTCTTCATCCATCTCTGGGAAACAGAGGTTTTCTTCTTCTGTTCCTGGGGCAAGATTTCTCAGGTCTCTCATTTCTCTCTGTTTAAGCTTCTCATTAGATCACAGCTAAATCCCTTTAGTAATTATGGTAGGAACATCTTACCCAGCTACCATTAGTGAGCTTAACATGCATTTGATTCCAGCTGCCTCAATCATAAGGAGGGCAGTTGGGGGTCCAATGGTCTAAACCCAAAGATAAAGTCCAGTCACAAACGTTTTTTCTGACCTACACGCCTCCTGTTCTATTTAGACAATAAATTACTCTTTCAGAAAAATTAAGTCACCATGGACTTCCTTCCTCATCCCAAAATCCAGTTCCATTATGGACCTCACTCAGGATGCTGACCCATCATGTAGGCTCTACTGGGCTGGTCACCCATGGCCACTCTTCATATCCTCCTTGCCCTCTACAGATCTGTCACGATCTGCTCATACAAGCAGGGGTCATGATGCTTCGTTAACTGATCTCAGAGTGCAAAAACAATACAGAGGGTGATTTCGGTATTAATCAAAACAAATGCACCTTTTATTGAGTGTCCACAGCAAATGTGATAGAGGAATTAGAAAGGAGATGAAGGATAGAGGGAGAGAGAAAGCGGGGGAGGGGGGGAATAGCTACCAACAGAGAGATGAAATCCTCATGGTATGGCAAAGACATCCATCTTGTTGTGTTGGGGAGAATCTCAAAGTTTTGGTTAACTCAGGGGTCTATTACAGTCCTCTGCCAAGGGGGAACAGGTAAAGGACAATGGAGAATAAGTTCATTGAAAACGCGTACAGACAGTCCATGTTCCAAAACAGGATAAGTCAATCTCAGCAGTGAGCAGGACCCATTGTTTTCTTGGTCCGGTGAGCACACCTGCAGGCAACACTTGGCAGACATCCCACTTCAGCCAGGCCAGCACCCCTGTGTCAGAATTATAGGCATCTCAGTCTCAGTCTTGGGAGGGGGCTTCAATCTCCATCCATCACAGTGGTCATGAGGCAGATGATGGATTTTCCTTGGGGGATCACCAAAGTTACCCCAGAAAGTTCATTTGGCCAAGAGGTGTGTCCCGATCCGACCCAGGGGGGTACAGATGGCGGGGTTGATGTTTTAGGTGCAAAATAACCAGAAAGGCACAGAGGATTTACGGCAACAAATCAGATACAGTTTTATTGAAAATCACAGCAGAATGGCGTTGGTGAAAGGGGGGGGGAACCGGAGAGAAGAGGAAAAGACAAGGAAAAAGAGGGAGGAAGGAAAGGATATGGGTTATAGCTACCAAAACCATGGTCTTGCTTCTCGTGGTCCAGCTGTCAGAGGTCCAGCAGGGTACTAGGTCTTGGGGAGATCTCGAAAGGACGGCTGTTCTGGGATCCTAATTATACTGTTATTCGTTGGGGGAAGGGAAGCGGTTTCACAACCGAAATCACGAAAAGGGGGGAAGAACACAGAACTTGGGGTACAGATACACGGAGTCCAGATAACTAGCAGGAACCATTGTTTTTGTGCTTCAGTGCTCGCGCTTCGGTTCTGGGCAATTTTCCCCCCTCCCAACAGCACAGCTCTCCCTCCCCACCACCGAGCTGGGGGCGGGCAAGTTTTGGTAATTCAGTCCCAGTCTTTAGAAGAAGGTACACGGGGGTCTGGTGATACAGGGTCTTCTTGTCTTGATCCTTCAATGAAGAAGCCCGCATCTTTGTTTATTTGTCACGATGGTTGAAGGCAGGCCAGGGGGGGGTCTCCTTGTTGGAAAGGGGCCATATGCACAGTCCAAAGCCAGCCAGGCCGAGAGGCGGGGAGTCCAGATCCATTGTTTGGAATCAGGGGGCAGAATGTCCCATGAAGTCGACAGGTAACCACCTATGGAGACAGGTAGCTAAGAGGCACACAACTTCCCCACCCTGCACTGGCTCAGCAGGTCTTTCGGTGGTCTTTTTGGCAATCGTGAGGCAGAAAATGCAGGATTTCGGACAGACTCTCACAAGGTGGGGAAATTCGTGGGCTATTGTGATGCGAGGGGATTGTGAAGCAGGTGTAAGCGTATAGAGCAAGCCACCCCCTGCCAGGCCCTGCTTGAAGCAGTGTACCATGGTGGCACTGCAAACACACCTGAAACAATCACTTGACGAGCATCCACCTCAACCAGGCCCAGAACTCCAGCTGAGGTCTTCAGGGTCTTGGTCTTTGTCTTTGCAACAGTCGTGAGGCAAATGAGGGAAACTTCAGACTGTCTCTTACAAGACCTAACAATTGCTAAAGCTAAAGGATTTTGCCACTTCTTCTCCTGAGACTAAAAACCGATTCTCCCATCTCGGGCTCAAACCTAACTGACAATATAAAGGTAAGATCATTAGGAAAAACATTCTAATGTGGTGTAATCTCATTTCCTAATCTAATTCTCATGTTGTCTTCTGCACCACCTGTGGCCAGTGAAGGCACAGTAACAACTCAACATAAGGAAAACAATGAAAGTGAGGATTGTCCCCCAATGACTGGGGATCTGAGATGCCCACACAGACTGTTTCATCAGGCAGTGTGTGGGTAGGCACATGAGGCTTCCCTTGATGTCAACGCACTGGCTACTGCTCCGGTCCACTCCTGTGGAGTGTCCACTCCTGTGGAGTGTCAGTCAGGGCCTCCCATCCCTCTACTCCAAATGAGATTTCCAAATTTCTGGGGTTTTAGTGACCTTGAGCCAAGTGTGATGGGTCCACCTGTGTTCAGCTGTCTTGACAGTTGTTTCTGTGTTCAGCAACTCTTGGAAAGGCCCACACCACTTTGCCACGAATGATGCTTCTTTCCACTCCTTAACTGGGACCTAGTCTCCTGGCTGGATGTTATGAGCAGCCAAGTCCAAAGGCAGAGGCTGTGCCAACTGAGGTTCCTGTTGAAGAGATTTCACAAGAGACAGTATCGTGGCCACGTGTCCTGGTTTAGAGCAAATTTGGGAGAGAGTCCCCAAAGGAGCTCTGGTAGGAAAGTAAATTCAATCAGCCCCTCCCCCCCAAACTGGTCCGGGAGAAAATACCTCCTTAGAGAAAAGTGGAAAAAACCTGTTTATTAAACAATAGAACCTAAACAATATTAAACAATAAAACCCCTTGCCGCTCTAAAAGAGATGACAAACTGAGAAACCCCCCATCCCTGGGTTGCAGCCTGGCTCACTCAGTCTCGGATCAGTCCCTCTGGTGCTGGAATTGTCTCAGGCCAGGCCCGGCCCGGTGGGCCACAGGTGCAGCTGCCGGTGCTCCCCCGGGGGT
>NW_005054666.1:0-3676 GCF_000277835.1 Geospiza fortis | reverse complement strand
CACAGACAACAACAGTCCAGGAGAAATGCAGGGGAATGAGTGCAGTGTCTGAAGAAAAAAAAAACTGTGTGCTTCTTCTCTCCCCTCTCTGCAACAAGTCTTAAAGGTGCAAAACTTATTATTATTCAGCATAAACAAATGAGATTATTTGGGGATAAAAACATCATCTAGTCAACCCAGGACAAAGGTTTGCAGGCACTTTCTGTGAAAAACACCAATCACTTGTTTTTAAAATTTTAAAAGTTTAATAGTAATAAAATGGTTATAAAAATAGTAATAAAATTAGAGTCATCAAAATTTGGACAATTTGGATTAGCACAATATGAGACAATAGAAACAAAGAGTTACGGACGTCCAGGTACCTTTTCCTGGGCAAAATAAGCCAGAAATAGGACACCTGTTAACAGAGGATTAACCCTTAAAAGCAATAGCCTGTTGCATATTCATACATCTCATACATGATGCATAAATTCCATTCAAACACAGGATTCTGGCTGGTAAGTGTCAGCTACTTCCTCTTAATCCTAACTGCATCTTCAGGACTGAGTGAGGCAGGAAGAAGTTCGTTTCTTCTGATAAGAGAGGAATAAATTCTTTTTCTCTAAAACATTAGGTGTCCTGTGGCTGCTATCTTGGTGCAAGTGCTTTCTTTTAAAAAAGTATCTTACATAGCATAGTGTCTATTTTCACATTATGTTGTAACCTAAAACTATATTTAACACACTACTTAAGAAAATTAATACAGCATAACTTTCTAACATAACACATGTAATATTCATTTTAATATTTGCAAAAAGCCAAACATAAAAGATGCATTTTTCACACTTTCTCTCCTGTTACCAGATATTTTAAACTCGGCGGCTCCATGGTGCCTGTGGCCAAGATGGCCACCAATGGGCACCTCCCTGGCAAGACCCTCCGTACTAACAATCAGGATATCACAGAGGGCACCTCTCTGAGTCAGCTCCCACCATCTCCAGGGTGAAAAACAGCGTTCACTCCTTAGAATTTTAAAAAGCTTAATAATAATAGGATAAAGGAAGGACAATATTTCCAGCTTTGGGTTGCTTTTGACAAACAACCAAAAAGCATCCCAGGTGTATACAGACAGTGTTATCTTTATACAGTTACCTCCATTACCTTCCTGACATACATGCATATTCATGCGTTTCATACATTATTCAAACATTCTTGTGAACTTTCTGATGTTTTGGGAACTCCTTTGCTTGACTTCTTCAAACTCTGTCTTATCTGCATGATATCCCGGGTGTCAGGTCAATATATTTTATTTCTTCTTGAATCTCCATCCTGCTGTTTCACATTCTCTGTTAAGGATTTAGTATGTCCTCCTTAATTTTAACATGGTGTTCTCTAATTGTCCTCCTGCGCTCTGGTTTGTGTCATGGTAATCTTGTCACTTAGGTCGGGCAATGGATGGCTTTGCACTGTTTTAGTTACACAAAATCCTTTTTCTACATCTTGGGTTTTGCAAAGGTTTGTAATACAAAACATTCATCACACTATTATTTCAATGAGTGAAAGATAGATATTATATTCATTACACTAATATTTCTATGAGCAATACAGTGCATCCTTAAACTGATAGATTATATTAACAAGCAGCTAAAAATAGTTATAATTGGTACTATTTCTATATACTTATCATCACTAATGTGAAAAATGCGTATTATATTATATTATATATAATATTGGCTTTTTGCAAATATTAAAATGAATACTATATACGTTATGTTAGAAAGTTATGCTGTATTCATCTTTTTAAGTAGTGTAGTAAATATAGATTAAAGTTGTAACATAATATTAAAATAAAACTATGCGATAAAGAATACTTTTTATAACTGACTCAAAGAATAAATAAAATAATTAAGAAATTCTTCACATAAAAATAATGACAACAAAACACTAAAATCTCAAAAAAAATTATTACTTCCTTATCAAAACAATTCAAACTTCTTCCAGACTTCAAGGGGCCAAAAATGTTACACGGAGAAAGAGAAAAACTCCACAACTTTTACGATAGTTGTAAAAGCCTGGTATGTTTATTTACAGCACTGGACGCATGCAGAGATTGCTCTCTATAAAAGGGCATGTGTGCCTTTGCGAACCCCAGCCCTTCCTTTTATCCCCCTTTCAAATGCATATGCATACAATTTAACAATAGGCTCATACATATTCATTTTTAAGAATTTCGCAGTGACTTTTGCTGCTAGTTTCTTTATCAGGGTGTCCCTGTTCTGTTCCGCAGCATCTCTGTTTTTCTTTTCGCTGTCTTCTTCTTTATCTTCTTGTCTTTTACTGAAGCAGCTTTTCCCTTTGGCCTTGGCTTTACACAGAAAGGCATATTTCACCCTTTTTTACTCTGGGGGAGTTCTTCTATGCCTTAATTTACAAGAAGAGGAGGGGAAGTTAACAATAAACAAAAAAATCCTTTGTTTAAAAAGAATATTTAAATCATGTATGAAATATATGAATATACAATGAGCTATTGTTTTTAAAAGTTAATCCTTTGCTAACAACGCATGTTCTTTACCTTTTATTGTCCTTTATTATTCTAACTTTAATTATCCAAATTCTTATTACCCTAAATTTATTACTATCTTTATAACTATTTTATTACCATTAAACTTTTAAAATTTTAATACAAGTAATTAACATTTTTTCACAACTAACAACCTGCAAAAGATAATACAAAAATGCAAAAGCCAATATGGGATCATCATTTTTCACATCTGGTCACACGTTAAGGGCCACCAGGATGTCCCAGGCACAGCTGTGGGCAGGGACAAGGTGGATTTTCCCCCTGCACTGGGGTGGGCCCCTGAGGGTGCCAGGAAGCAGCTCCTGGGAAGAGGCCAGAGAAGGGTGAGGGAGGGGCTGTGCTGGCAGTTGGAGCAGGAGCACGGGGCTGGGCTGGCAGTTGGAGCAGGAGCACGGCTCAGAGCCCGTGGGGGGCATGGGGGTAGCGTGCCTGGGGAATGTGGGGTGCCCATGGGGGCAGCGTGTCTGGGGAGTGTGGGGTGCCCATGGGGGCAGCGTGTCTGGGGAGGGTGGGGTGCCCATGGGGGAGTGTGTAAGCGCTGCCTCCGGGTGCTGGGAGCAGCAACTGGGCCAGGCAGCGAGCAGGGCAGCCGTGGGCTGGGCAGAGGGTGCGGGATGCAGGCAGGGCTGTTGGATGGGCAGAGGGGCTGTGCCAGTGCTCCAGGGAGCCAGGAATGGCCCGGCTGTCTGCACTTGTGGATTGAGGAGTTCTGCTGGGAGGATGTGGGCGATGGTGAAGGCAGCACCTTGTCCAGGGCAGGCTGTGTGGCTGAGGGAGTCTGTGTGTATCTGTCTGTCTGTGTTTGTGTCTCTGTGTGTCTCTGCTGTCCCCAGGATACACAATCACCTTCAGGGTTGATCCTGCAAACAGGAAAGCAACAGGCACATCCAGGGTGCTGGGAAGGAGACCCTGGCGCTTGTGCCATCCCAGGCTGGGCTCCAGCAGCCGGGTGGGAGCAATCCCCAGGGCTGCAGCTGCTGCAGAGCCTCTGCCAGGAGCCTGGGGGCCTCTGACAACACCTTAGGGAAAGTCTCTGTTCTTCCTCCACAGCCATGGCTTCACAGGAGGAGACACAAGAGGAGGATGCAAAGGCACAGCTCCTGGCAGAGGCATTCC
>NW_005054665.1:267166-267645 GCF_000277835.1 Geospiza fortis | reverse complement strand
TGGGGAGGCCAGCATGGACGGTGTCCCCATGGGCCAGTGTGGTGTCCCTAGTGCTGTGTCTGTGCTGGGGGAGCCGTGGTGGCTCGGTGTATCTTGCAGTTGGTGTTGGGATGCTGGAACTCCAGTGCTGCCCAGGGACTTGCAGTGGGGCTGAGCAAGCTCTTGGGTCGGCTGCTGGCCCTGAGGAGTAGGATGTAGGTCCTGGGGTCTGCACTGCTCGGAGCATCCTCAGATTGCTGTTCCCAGCAGCCTCAACCCCGGCACACGCTGGCCGAGTGTGTGCCGCTGGCTCCGGCCGTGCCGCAGGCTGGGCATGATTCACGCCTGCCCGGGGACGTGAGAAACGTGACGGTGACTCACCGTGGAGAGCTTTGGGGATACGGCAGAGGGTCTCTCTCAGCAGCCCTGTCAGGGGGGCCCCTCACCACGCCTGCACAACCTCCAAACCCTGCTGGCTTGCCCGGGGAGGGGCCGGTGGT
>NW_005054665.1:265069-265350 GCF_000277835.1 Geospiza fortis | reverse complement strand
GCCACGGCCTGGCCGGGGGGGGGCCATGGGCAGTGCCCCACACCCAGGCCAGGCTCCCTGCAGTGCCATGTGTGGAGCCCAGGCCAGGGCTGTCCCCAGGGCGATGCTGAGCTGGCGCCTGGCACGGTGCCCTGGCAGTGCCTGTGGGAATCCCACACTCACTGGGGTGCTGGGGGGGCTGTGACCCTCACCCAGCCACTGATGGGTGCCCACCCCAGGGTGACAGCACCATGGGTGTCCCCATGGGTGCTCCCAGCTGGGTCAGTGGGTGCTGGGGTGAG
>NW_005054665.1:261587-262255 GCF_000277835.1 Geospiza fortis | reverse complement strand
ATGGGGATGGGGTGGGCTGGGAGCTGTGTGTGGGCACGTGTGTGCTGCCACGAGGGGTGTGGGATGCACGTCCTCGGTGTGTCCTCGGTGTGCCCTCGGCGGGCAGCGTGGAGCTGTGTGTGTGTGTCAGTGCCCTCTGTGCCTGTGTGTGCATGCACACGTGTGTCACATATGTGTGTGTGTGTGTCAGTGCCCTCTGTGCCTGTGTGTGCACAGCTGGGGCTGTGTGTGCACACACATGTGTGTCACAGGTGTGTCTGTGTGTGCCAGTGCCCTCTGTGCCTGTGTGTGCACAGCTGGGGCTGTGCAGGGTGTGCGTGTGTGTGTCACATGTGTGTGTGTGTGTGTGTGTGAGTGCTCTCTGTGCCCTTGTGTGTCACATGTGTGTGTGTGTGTGTGTCAGTGCCCTCTGTCCTTGTGTGTGCATCCACACGTGTGTCACATGTGTGTATCAGTGCCCTCAGTGCCTGTGTGTTGGTGACACACACACAGCAGCGTGCCCCGTGTCCTGTGCCAGGTGTGTACACCCACGTTGGCACGCGTGGCACCGCCGGGTCATGTCTGTGCCCTCATCCCCATCCCGGGGGGCTCTGTGCCCCCTGCCTGTCCCTGGGGGTCCCCTCCCCTGGCCCGTGCCGTGCCTGGGGGTCCCTGAGGGGATCCCTAGC
>NW_005054665.1:259036-260509 GCF_000277835.1 Geospiza fortis | reverse complement strand
TTCCAGCGCTGGTAAATGAGAGAGAGCAGACATTTGTCATGTTCGCTGCAGGAAGTTGGAGCAGCGCTGGGCTTTTGTTCGAAACCTGCTGGCTAAGCAAAGCCCCGACTTGCCATTATTATTTAAACAGGCGCTGCTGCCGCGCTGCGCAGCCCCGCACGAACACACGGACACACGGACACGCGTGCACAGCCACACACATGGAACGGCCACACATGGACAGTCACACACACAGGGACAGTCACACATGTACAGCCACACGCATGCACAGCCACACTCACGGGGACAGTCACACATGTACAGCCACACGCATGCACAGCCACACACACGGGGACAGTCATACATGTACAGCCGCACATGGACAGCCACACATGTGCAGCCACATACACATGTACAGCGACACACACAGAGAAAGCCGCATGTGTGCAGCCACACATGGACAGCCACACATGTGCTCAGCCCCACACACATGTACAGCCACACATGGACAGCCACACATGGACGGCCACACACACGGGGACAGTCATACATGTACAGCCGCACATGGACAGCCACACATGTGCAGCCACATACACATGTACAGCGACACACACAGAGAAAGCCACACACATACAGCCACACATGTGCACAGTCACACGTGCGCACAGGACAGTCACATGCACACACACACACAGTCACAGAGGCACACACAGAGCCGCACACACACGCAGACACACAGATGTGGGAGGCAGTGCCCGCACCCTCCCAGCCATGCACACGCCTGTGCTCCTGCTGCCCATGGCAGGGCCCAGCTGGGGGCTCAGTGGGGCTCCTCTCCCTCCAGGGCAGCCTGAGCTGGGCAGCTGGGGCCGGGGCAGCGTGGGTGTGCCCGCTGTGCAGCAGAGATCACCTCTGCAGAGGGAAGTGGCACCCCCAGGGCCTGTCCTTGGCGTGTGACCGTCCCCGCTGTCACCACTTGGGCTCCCTGGGCTTGTGGTGTCAGCTTCAGCTGGGCCTTGTGTGAAGGGCAGTGGTGGCACACGGATCTGTGCCCTGCAGGGGTGACACGCCAGCACACACACGTGTGCATGGACACACAGATGGATACAGCAGGCTGTGCACACACTCGTGTGTTCATGTTCTCAGCTGTTGCTGTGCTTGGTGGGACACGCTGTCACACACGTGTGTGTGTATGTGTGTGTGTGTGCAGGACGAATGCACACACGTGTGCACATACAGGCTGCCCTGTGCAGGCACACACACACCTCCCCGTGTGTCTGTGCAGCAGGAGCACACATGGCCCTGCGTGATGCACTGGGAACATGCATGAACACATGTGCACATGCATGTACACAGACCCACCCACCGCCCCGGGGGGGGGCCGAGGGTCAGGCCGAGGTGAGCCCTTCCCGCGGGTTCACCCGCAGTTCACCCGCATCCCATTAGGCAAATGAGCTGCGGCCGCCGGGCAGCCCCCGGGACCCCCCCGGGACC
>NW_005054665.1:256517-256898 GCF_000277835.1 Geospiza fortis | reverse complement strand
CAGGAGCCAGAGCTGCTCGGGGGGCACGGGGAGCCCACCCACACCCCCGGAGAGGAGTGAGGCTGCCACCATGTGAAAACTGAGGCACGAGGCAGCTCCTGAGGGTGGTGGGAAATCCCGTAGGAGCCCACCGAGACAGTGGGAGCCCCCTGCCCCTGTGGAGCCCTGGGCTGTTGGGGGTTTTTGGAGTGAGGAGCCCACCGAGACAGTGGGAGCCCCCTGCCCCTGTGGAGCCATGGGCTGTTGGGGGTTTTTGGAGTGCTGTGGGGGTGTGAGAGGGGTACGTGGGGCTGGATTGTGCGTGGCACCCCCCCGCCGGGCACGGGGTGGCCTCACATGGCCTTGTGAAAGCTGTGGGTGTGTCGGGGTTCTGGGGACGCC
>NW_005054665.1:254843-255184 GCF_000277835.1 Geospiza fortis | reverse complement strand
GCAGCCCGGTATCCCCCCCCGCACACCCACATCCCACCTCGCAGCCCCGAGTCCCACCCTGCACCCTCCCAGCCCCCCCCACACGCTCGTATCCCGCCTTGCACGCTCGTATCCCGCCTTGCACACTCCCCCGGTGCTCCACACTCTCATATCCCGCCCTGCACCATCCCCTCCGTGCCCTCAGATCCCACCCCACACATTCTCCCGGTGCCCCACACACTCATGTCCTACCCCACACACTCGTTTCCCACCCCATACGTTAATATCACTCCATACACATTTATATCCCACCCACCCCACACACTCGTTTCCCACCCCACACACTCCTCTCCCACCCCATA
>NW_005054665.1:251630-254512 GCF_000277835.1 Geospiza fortis | reverse complement strand
GGGGGGGGGGCCCAGGCTCCCCCGCCGGGCCTGGCCTTTAATATCCTGTTTGACTGGTTCGCTTGGCTCTGCTGCAGAAAAACATTCGCAAACATCCCGGAGCAGCCGGGGAGCGCTTAACCCCTGCCTGGCTGTGCCCCACGCTGGGGCTGCACCCCAACTGTGCTGAGCCCCTCCCCAGCTCCAGGGGCGCGCCCTGACCGTGCTGAGCCCCCCCACATGCCAGAGGTGCACCCAACTGTGCTGAGTCCCCCCAGCTCCAGGAGTGAACCCCAACTGCACTGAACCCCTCCCTGTCCAAACAGGGCCAAGGCTTGACCTGGGGGACTTGGGCACATCCTGCAGGGGATGGGGGTGCTTCTGGGGTGCACGAGGCACATCCCTCCAGGTTTTGGGGTGCAGGAGGGGAACAGGCATGTTCCATGAGGTTTTGGGGTGCAGGAGTGTACTGGCTGTGTCCCCTGTGCTGTCAGGGCCAGGGTGTGCTTGTTATGGGGACAAAGGTGGCACTGCCCTTGGGCATGGCCTCCATTGGGGGACCTCGGGGTGCCAGCTGGGTGCCACTGTGCCTGTCCCCTCCTGGGGGGCCACGCTTTGGCTGGGGGTGGTGGGTGACCCTGGGGCTGTGGGGGTCACCCTGTGTGTGCAGGTGTCACACTGTACGTGTGCCCACACGTGTGACTGAGTGTGTGGCACCAGCTCGCCCAGGCTGGCCCTGCACCCTCCATCCCCTCATCCACTGGCAGCGCTGCCTGGGCTGGGGGCTCCTGGGATCCCAGCCCTTTTTCTTTTCTTTGTATTTTTTCCCCCTTTTTTTTTTTTTTTTTTTTGTCTGCCTGAATTCCACATCGTCTCTGTGACCTGGAAATGTCACGTTGCATCTTCCCAGCACGCGTCCTCTCCTCGCTGGCCCTGCTCGACCTGGCGCCAGGGCCGGGCTGGGCAGTGCTGGGCTGGGGCTGCCGGGACCCCTGGAGCTGGGGAGCATCCTTGGGGTGCAGGATGGGGGGGCTCCGTGTTTTGAGTGTCTCCCCTTCCCCACAGCCGTGGAGACGCAGAGCACCAGCTCGGAGGAGATCGTGCCCAGCCCCCCGTCGACCCCACCCCTGCCCCGCATCTACAAGCCCTGCTTCGTGTGCCAGGACAAGTCCTCGGGCTACCACTATGGGGTCAGCGCCTGTGAGGGCTGCAAGGTGAGCACTGCCACCGGCCCCCAATGCCACCAGGGCTCCCCGGGCTCCTCGGGGTGCTCGGGGTCCCCGTGGCGGGCGCGGACGGGGCCGTGCGGGGTCCCCAGGGCTTCTTCCGCCGCAGCATCCAGAAGAACATGGTGTACACGTGCCACCGGGACAAGAACTGCATCATCAACAAGGTGACACGCAACCGGTGCCAGTACTGCCGGCTCCAGAAGTGCTTCGAAGTCGGGATGTCCAAGGAGTGTGAGTGGGGATGGGATGGGGATGGGGATGGAGAAGGGATGAAGGGACACCGTGCCTGGTGTCCTGCTCAGGGGGTTCTGGGTGTGATGGGCCATCGCCAGCAGCCCCCACCGTGTGCCCAGCAAGGCTCAAGGGGGATGGGGACCCCCTGGGATTGTGTCACAGCCTGGCAGTTGCCCAGGCAACACGTGATTGATAATGTCAGAGATAAATGACGCTGAGGAGGCCTCCCGGCTCTGCTGGCAGTTGTCATGGTGCCTGGCTGTGCCCCCACGGTGGGTGCCTGGGGGGGTGGGGCTGCTGAGGCACAGCTGAGTCCTGCCCCATCTGCCAGCCCCTGGGGACTGGGACCCCTGGGAGGAGCTGGCAGAGCCTGGGGGCCCAGGAACTGCCAGAGGGGTTCAGCATCCCAGGGGCTCACCCTGCACCTAAGAGGGGTCCTGGCCCTCTCAGCCTATAGAGACTGATCCCTGCAGGGCTGGGGCTCCTCCCAGCTGCTCCTCCCTTCCCAGCTGCCACCCCCAGGGTCCCTCCTGTGCCCTTCACCCAGTGTGGTGGCTCAGCTGCCATTCTCTGTCCCTGGGGTCCCTCTCTGATGTGTTGCTTTGCAGAGCACTGTCCCCTTGGCAAGGAGTGTGGGCCCCCCAAGGGTGCAGGGTCTAACTGATGACTTGGGGGTTGTTTAAAGGAATCTGTGGGGCTGATGGCTCTGCTGGGAGCTTGTCACTACAGCTGAGCCCATTGCTGGTGGCAGGTCCCCATCCTGCCCTGAGGGGCAGAGCGGGGTGGGGCAGGGGCTGGGTGGCACCAGGGCCAGGTGACAATGACCCTGCCGTTCCTGCAGCCGTCCGCAATGACCGGAACAAGAAGAAGAAGGACGTGCCCAAGCCGGAGTGCTCGGAGAGCTACATCATCACACCTGAGGTGGAGGAGCTCATCGAGAAGGTGCGCAAAGCCCACCAGGAGACCTTCCCCGCGCTCTGCCAGCTCGGCAAATACACTACGGTGAGTGTCACTGGGTCTGGGGGCTCCTGGGGGGCTGGGGAGGGTGGCACCCCTCCTGTGCCCTCATCCCCCACCTCCCGCCACAGAACAACAGCTCGGAGCAGCGCGTGTCCCTGGACATCGACCTGTGGGACAAGTTCAGTGAGTTGTCCACCAAGTGCATCATCAAGACGGTGGAGTTTGCCAAGCAGCTCCCTGGCTTCACCACGCTCACCATCGCCGACCAGATCACCCTCCTCAAAGCCGCCTGCCTCGACATCCTGGTGAGCAGGGGTCTTGGGTTGCTGGTGTTAATTGCTGCCCCGAGATGTGCAGGATGTCTCTGCTTCGGCCTGTGCGGCTGAAGAACGAGTCTGGACTCTTCACTTTTCGGTCTTTTGGTTGTTTATTAATTCTTATCTATAAAATTTTCTTTCTGCCCAGCCGAGGTCTGCTCAG
>NW_005054665.1:249818-251438 GCF_000277835.1 Geospiza fortis | reverse complement strand
CAAAGTGCCAACATCACAGCAGAAAATGGAGACCAAGAAGAAGAAGGAGAAAGGCTGGACACACCCAAGTTCCTCCATCTTGTCCCCAAAACCCTCACACCAAAAACCCTAAAATCTACATTTCCACCCTGTGATAATTTTATTATTACACCATTCAAACCTCTGTGACTTTCAGGTCCTCATACAAAGCTGGCAACTTGCTCCAGGGGTCAAAATCAAATCCCCAGGTGTTCTGAGCTGTGTGCCAGGGTTTCTCAGCCCCCCCGGTGGGGTCCTTGGCAACTCTGGACACCCAGAGGGATGCGCTGAGTTCCGACACATGGGGACAAGGATGGGGACAGGGATGAGGAGGGGACGCCAGGCTGAGCTCCCCGCCCTCTGTCCCCACACCAGATCCTGCGGATCTGCACGCGCTACACGCCGGAGCAGGACACCATGACCTTCTCGGACGGGCTCCCGCACGCAGATGCACAACGCGGGGTTCGGGCCCCTCACCGACCTGGTGTTCGCCTTCGCCAACCAGCTGCTGCCGCTGGAGATGGACGACGCCGAGACGGGGCTGCTCAGTGCCATCTGCCTCATCTGCGGAGGTGGGTGCAGGGATGGGCACCTGCCCGGTGCCCGCGGGCCCCCGGGGCAGCCCGGCCGTGCTCCCCACAATGGCTGAGCAAGGAGATCCCAAATGAAACCCAAGCGGTGGGAGCTGGGAACCCACAGGATGGCAAGGATGTGCTGTTCCCCTCAACCACTGTGTGTGCCCCCTCCCCAGACCGCCAGGACCTGGAGCAGCCTGACAAGGTGGACAAGCTGCAGGAGCCACTGCTGGAGGCACTGAAGATCTACGTGAGGAAGAGGAGGCCAAACAGGCCCCACATGTTCCCCAAGATGCTCATGAAGATCACAGACCTGCGCAGCATCAGCGCCAAGGGTGAGGCTCCTGTGGCTTTGGGTCCTGAGGGAGCATCCAGGGGACACTGGGGGGTCTGGGTCACTCAGCATCCTCCAGAGGGGATGAAGGACACACCCAGCACTTCATCTTCCAGGGATGCTGGAGATGTGACCATGTCCCTTGTCCTCAGTGCCCAGGGAGAAGCAAAGCTGGGGGTGTCAGTTTGAGGGTGATGCTTTCAGGCTGCTGTTTTGGCAGTGTCACTTTTTGGATGCCATTTTGGTGGTGCCATTTGGGTTTTTTTTGGGTGCCTTTTGGGGGTGCCATTTTGGGTTTTTTTGGGTACCATTTGAGGGTGCCACTTTCAGGCTGCCGCTTTGGACGTTCCATTTTTTGGGGGCCAGTTTTTGGGCGCTCATTTGGGGGGAGTGCCGGTTTTAGTGTGCCATTTTTTAGTGACGCAGTTTTGGTGGTGCCATTTTCGGGTTTTTTTTGGGTACCATTTGGGGGTGCCACTTTCAGGCTGGAATTCTGGGAGCGCCACTTTGTGGCATCCCCCCGCTGACCCTGCCCCTCCCGCAGGCGCCGAGCGGGTGATCACGCTGAAGATGGAGATCCCGGGCTCGATGCCGCCGCTCATCCAGGAGATGCTGGAGAACTCGGGGGCATGGACCACGCTGGGGGGGCAGGCGGGCGGCCCCCGCGGGGGCAGCCTGGGCCCCCCCCCGGGC
>NW_005054665.1:240658-247582 GCF_000277835.1 Geospiza fortis | reverse complement strand
GGCCCCCCCCTCGCGCGGGGCCGCGCTGCGGGAGCGGGGTCAGCGCTGGGGGGGACGCAGTGACCGCCGGGTCGGGCCCTGGTGGCAGCACGGTCCCTCCAGCTCTCCATCCTCCCGCCATTCCCAAACGCACCACGGCGTGCCCGCTCACGGGAGGGTGCCCGGGCACTGGCAGGAGTGTCCCCAGGCCCCCGCTGTGCCCAGGACTCGCTCCCCCAGGGATGGGTCCAACAGGGCAGGACCAGCAGATTCCCCATCCCCGGTCCCCCTGCGCAGCTCGGCCTGGCTGAGCTGTGGCCCCCCACAGGAGCCCCGTACCTGCGTGGGCTGCAGTCCACGGTGTGCCAGCGCTGCTGGCAGCGGCTCTCCAGGGCCGTCCAGGACTGTCCGGTCTCTTCGTCCAGCTGGGATGGGATAATGGTCCCACAGCCACGCCTGGAGGCCTTTTAAAGGGACAGAGAGCCCGCAGGGGCGCCTGGAGGGAGGGAAGGGCTGAGCACTGCCGGTGGGGCTCAAGAACAAAACCTGCCCTGCCCAGGGCCAGCAGCTCCCAGGTTGAGAGGGGTGGTAACCCCCTCAGTGCAGAAATGCCCCCAAACTTTGTCCTTCCCAAACCCACAGGGCCTCAGGGTCCTCACGCCACAGTACTTGGCCCCCAGAAGACCTTCCCCCCCTTGCTGGCATCACCTCCTGACACATCAGAGCCTGGGTACACCCAGCCCTGCTGCCAAAGCTCCAGCCCTGCAGTGCCTGGGGGATGCTCACAGCTGGCACCAGCCCTCTCTGCCCCAGGACGCTGTGCCAGGGCTGTTGGGGGTCCCATGGATCTTCCCAGGTTGTCCCCAGCTCTGGCACGTGTAGACTAATCCCTACAAAATCCTGCGTGGCACAGCCAGGGCTCCTGCCAGCATTTGGTGAGCCCTCAAATCCCCTTTGCAGTAATGGGAGCAGAGCCCAGGACAGCACAGGTCACCCTCAGACCCCCCTGATGCAATGCCCAGGGTGGGTAAGTACCTGATGCCCCAGAGCCCAGCTCTCATCCAACAACACCCCCAGCACCCCATCCAAAGTTTTGGGATGGGAAACTCCTGGTATGGACTCCGTGCTCCACTCTGTGTTCCCAGAGCTCTCCATGCACCTGAGGGTGATGCCAGAGCTCAGAGAGCAGCCCCACAGCCCACCCGTGGCTCTGTCATGGGTGTTGTGCAGCAAGAGGAGCTGTAAATAGCCCGGCCCGCGCAGGGGACGCGCCGGAGACGCTCTCCAGAGCCAGTGGAAAATCTGACAGAGCTTTCCACACTTGACTGGGTTCCAGCAAAGCACCGATAGCACGGGGGGCCCTGGGCTTTCATGGAATCATGGAATGGTTTGGATGGGAAGGGAGCTTAGAGCTCATCCAGTCCCATCCCCTTCCATAGACAGGGACACCTTCCACTACACCAGGTTGTTCCAGCCTGGCACTGGACACTTCCAGGGATGGGGCAACCACAGCAGCTCTGGGCAAGCAGCTCCCCCCGTGCTGGGGACCACAGGGGTGTTCACAAGAATTCAGCTGTGGAGCCACAGTGGCCACAGCCAGTGGGGAAGTGGCCAACCAGCCCAGCACCCCCAGAGCGTGTGCAAGCCCTTTGCTCTGACAGAGGGAGAGCTTGGCACAAGCTCTGCAGTTGTTATTTCCCAAAAAACCCATGGTGAAGTGAAGAAAATAAGTACAAACACTTTTATTAGACAAATACTTAAACAAACAAACTCAGGACAAGAACAAACACAGAAATATTTACATAGTGAAGGAATAGTGCTGGAAAAATGACTCCAGCTCACCTGTGTTGGGTGGTAGAATTAAAAATTGATGTATTTTAGTACTATAAGGGGGATGTATAAATTTTAAAGGATTTGGCATGTTCTAAAATCAACTTTAACACTAAAATGACCACAAAGTGTCAAATAATGGGGAAGAGGGAAGTGTGGCAGCACTTGCTGGGCACGTGGCTCCAGTGTTCACCAAAAAGGGGATGTTCCTGTTTAAACAAATCTAACTTACCTAAAACCAAAGAAAAAACGAGCTGTGTTCACCAGTAATGAACAGTTTTGGAGTGGCTCACATTTGATGAAGATTTCCTAGGCTGAGATGGTCTTTGGTGGGAGCTCTGGAGCACTGCTGAAGGGTTATTGTGGATCTGGAGTTTAAAATTTTCCTAAGAACTCAAAACAAGTCATCCTCAGAGGACTCCTCCAGGTACTGGACGGGTTTTTTGGCACGGCCAGGCCTGGCACGGGGCTGAGGTGCAGGGCTTTTGTCACCAGAGTCAATGGTGAAGGTGTCTTCCTGTACCTTGGATTTCTGGAGGGAAAGCAGGAAAGGAATCATGAGCTGAGCACCCCCAGGGAATATGATGAGCACCACACACCTGCTGTGCCATGGGGACAGTGGGAGCAGACCAAGGATGTGGGGTGTCTGACCCTTAAGGGGGAAAGGTTCTTATCCCAGAGGGTGGCTGGGCACTGCCCAGGCTCCCCAGGGCATGGTCACAGCCCCAAGGCTGACACAGCTCCAGGAGTGTTTGGACAATGCTCTCAGGCACACGGTGGGATTGCTGGGGTGCAGGACTGGGAGTTGGACTCTGATCCTTGTGGGTCACTTCCAGCTCTGAATATTCCATGATTCTATGACCCTCCTCTTCCCCATACCTAGTTAGAGGTTCAACCTCCACCAGCATTTCCTGACAGAAGAACCCACCCCACACTCTGAGGTTCCCTCGTTGCACAAACCTTTGATACAACAGATTTGGCAGGCTTGGAGCCAAAATCCGAATCGGAATCCGAATCCAAAAAGCTTGGCTGCCTCTTCACAGCTTTCCTCCCCTTGGCGTTGTCACCCTCGGCACGCAGGGGTCCGTCCTTGGCTGCTGGCTTGGCTTTGGGTGCAGCCTTTTTCTTGGCCAGGATATCCATGATGGAGGGCTGGTTGTCTGGAACAGAATGTGGTGTTAAACCCCTGTTTCACTGCTCTCTCCTTCCCAGTTTGGGAATTACTTCCAACAGAAACAGGCTCCGTGCTGCCGCGGGGTCAGCGCACAGGTCGGCTCTGTTTGAAGCTGGGTTTTCTAGAAAGATCTCTCTTCCACAGATGGTGAGGAATGAGGTTGTTTATCTGCTCAGTTCTGCTACATTTAGAGGATCAAATTAAAGCGTCCCCAAAGCAATTTACAGACTATTTCAGATTGAAAAGTCTTGATCTCTCAAGGCTCCAGAAGCCATCTCAGACCTTCAAAATCCTGCACAGCAAGGAAGGAATTTCCCAAACACTCAACTCATTCCTTCTTACCTATATTTTCACTTTTTAAAAGAGCATCTGGAAGCACAGCTTCCAGTTCAGCTCATTTCAGGCCACTTCTGAGTGATAACATGCTTTCTCAATTTAGGAGTGGAAGTAACACTATTTTCCTGGGATCAACACAGAGTTGATTCCGTTTGGAATATACAAAAAAAGTGTCAAAGTCTGGGGTTTAAAAACCCCTGAGTCAAATGCTGGAGATGGATGAGATGGATCCAGCATTGAAGAGATCAAACTACCCCCAAAAGCTTGCCTGCTTTCTTCCCAAAAAGACACAAAGTAGGACATTGACTGCAAGACACAAATTCCACTCGGATTATCCCTGCCAAGTATTACATAGCACTGTAGGAAGCATTCACTTTTCCTGTTCCCAAACTAAAATTCCCTCTGTCCTAGCATGTCCAACATGAACTAGAACACGATATGTTTGGAAACAGACCTCAAACATGACAACCAGAGAACCTCTGCCACAAACCTCAGATCTTTGCTGAAATGCAAACTCCAGTTGCCCAGGCCCTGGAACGCCAAGTGAAATCACTGGGATTGTTTCCCACAGGAATTATAATTGTTCTCTAAAACTGATGTTGCTGAGCTGTCCTTACCCTTGGTGGCTCCAGCCTTCTTGGCTGCTACAGGTTTTTTGGGCACAGCCTTGGTGCTCGGCACTGGCACGGATGGAGCTGCAGGAGCTTGGCTCACCTTGTCCTCAGGGACATCTTGGACTGGAATGGGATAAGGAAAGCAAAAAGTCAGCCTGAAACAGCCAAATTACCCCCTCTGCTCTTCTCTGTGCATTGCTGAGGGATTATAGAGCAATCCACGTGGTTTAAGAGGTCTCACACTCACCAGGAACAGCAGTTGGCACTGCCTTTTGCTTGGGAGCTTTTGCTGCTTTTTCACTGGTTTCCCTGGAAAACAAAACCCCAAGTTTTTAATTCAGTTTATGAGGCACTAAATAGGGGAATAAAAAAAAAAAAGCTTTTAACTTCTGTGTAGCATTAAGCACAATTTCCAGTGATTATGGAAAAATACTCACTTGGGAGCAGGTTTGGGCTTGGGAGGAGCCTTTTTCTTAGAGTTTGTGTCCGATTCAGAGTTGCCTTCACTGTCACCCTGGAATTCAGAGTCCTCATCTGAGCTGGAGTGATTTGAGTCCGAAATGACCATGGGCTTGACTTTGGCTGATGGAAGAACACAGATGTGTTATTTTACACATTTGGCAATATGCAGCTCAGTTTATTTTTCAATATTTTAGCTACAGTTATTAAAAAATAAAGATTTGAATAAAAACAAGCAGATGCTGAGTCTGCCAGGGAGAAGACTCCAAATGACAAGTGTGTTCTGTCATTTGGAGTCTTCCAACCTCACCCACAACACATTTAATGTGCCAAGACAGTTGTGTAATTAAACCAAATAGCCATATTTCTCTAGTTGCCCATTTCTGTTTTTCCTTGAAAATGTGCACAAATGGTAGAAATATTGAATAGTAAAATAAAGAAGCCCTTTAAAGATGATTTCTAAATGTGATCTGAGGCTCTGGGAGGTCCCTATCTAGTCTCCACAAGGAGGACCATCCTTCTCCTGCATCCATGTCCTCACTCACCTGCTGCCTGGCGAACCACTCGCTCTCTTTGAGGAGGTGCTTCAAAGTCAGACTCTGAATCAGACCCTGAGTCAGACCAAGGATTTCGTTTCTTGGTTTTCTTTAATGGCTTGAAAGGCAGAGTGGCCTGTCTCTTAGCTCCTGAAAAATATTGGGAGGCAGGATGAACCAGCAAACTTCCATGTATATATAGTTCAGGCTCAGCAGTTCAAGCTCAGCTTAGAAATACACTGAATTCAGAGGATTCTGGCTTAAACAAAGAGAAATAGGAATCTATCCTGCTTGACTGCTATCCAGGATCACTTTCTCACCCAGTTTTTCCAAAATTACTGATCCTAGGTGTTGCTCACCACCTTCAGGAAGAGGTCAGATAACCAAACTGACAACCCTTTCCCTCTTTTCCTTGGAGGGAATAACATCAAAGCATTTACCTTGCTCAGTCTTCAGCTTCTGTGCTAATCTCTTCTTCAGGCCTGCAGTCTCCTTCTCTCCGGATGTGTTTTCATCCTGATTCTCATCAAATTCACTTTTTTCACTCTGCAGATGCAAGCAGATACCAAACAGTGAGTCAGCTCACAGAGAAGAGGCACATGGGGTAATGGAGGAAGGAGCTGCTTATTTTAGCCATGTAAAAGTAGTGGTACAAGAAATCTAAGTCTGTAAAATAAACTGTGTGTACAATTGATTACAGACAGGACCTATAAATTGGACAGGATCTGCCCCCAAATCAGGTGACTAAAAAGGCAAAATCCAACATGAACAAAAACAGGAACTCTGGCCCCACTCCTGAGCACTCTGGTCCTGCTGCTGGCTCTAGGGGGGATGGGGATGCAGGATAGGACAGGGTGGGATAAAAACAAAAGCAAGAATTATTTGGAAAAACTGTTGGGTGGAATCATGTGGAGGAAAAGAGTGACATGTGTTGGCTTCCAGGGTCAAACAGGTGAAGGGATGGGTTATATCTCTCTGTTGGAAATGGCTGAATGAGACAATTTCAACTAGTCCTATAAAAAGAGTTCAATCTTTTTTATCTCCTTGATACAGAGAACAATGATGGCATTAAGTGGGTGAAAGCATTGCAGGATATGTAAAGGCTGTTCTGGAGAAGGGAATGTACTGGCTGTGCTTCCTGCCTGCTAGAGGGTTTATCAAATTCCCAAGACACCTGGAACAACCTTACTTGCATCCACCCCCCTTACTGAGCTACCAGCCCATCCCTGGCAGTGCAATGTGCCAAAAATTTCCCTCTAAGCCACCTCCTGATATGTGAGTCTGTTCTCCTTCACACTGAGATACCCCTATTCCCAGTGTTCCCCAAATCCTCAGGATTGGGTCCTGTCCCTCTCCTTGAACAACTGCTTCAACAGGACAAGTCCAGCTAACAAGGATTCACATTCTTTAGGACTCTATTGAAGAGGGTGTAAAGGAAGATGGAGCATTTGGAATATTCCTTTACCTTTACTTTCTTCTTAGTTTTCTTCTCTGCCTCTGCCTTCATCTCAGCAGTGATCCGAGGAACAACCCTGATGCCATGAGGGGATGGCATTACTTCTGCCAGCTGGGCCTTCTTCACCTTTGCTTTCCCTCCTTTCACCTTCAGAGGTTTGCCAACAATCCCTGCACTCTCATCCTGTGCTTGCTTGGCCTCCACTACCTGCAGAGGGGAACATAAAATAACACAAAAAAATACAAAAGTCAATAAAGGGCTGGTGGAGAAGATGAGGGAGTTGATTTTCTGCACTGAGCATTGACATACATCGAGTTCTTCGATGAAGGCAGCAAGGTCTTCCTTCCACAGGTCAGAGGGACTCTTCCTCTTAAGGTTTTCCAGCTCCTTTTCCTAAAGGGAATCACAGATAATCATTAATAACACATTGCAATCCACCAGCCAAAAATAAACTGTATAACACATAATATATTGTAAATATAATGCTTTTATAAGGAAAGGAAGGCACATACTTTATTGTCCCTCTGCTTGCAGAGCTCA
>NW_005054665.1:226759-240637 GCF_000277835.1 Geospiza fortis | reverse complement strand
TCTGTGCCAGAGGCTGCAGCTGATTCTTTGTCATTCTCTTCTTCCTCCTCCCCCTCCTCTTCATCCTAAATGTGGATTTGAAACAAACATAGTCAACAAAAACCCTGACACACATGGGTAGGGCTACTGATCAAACACGGAAGCTCTTGGAATCCTGCTAATTGAAAAGCAACTTGGGCCTCTCTAAGGATTACAAAGCCTCAGAGCTCAGGGCCAGCTTGGGCATATTCAGAGGATGACTGAGGCATTACCTTGTTCTGAGCCTCCTTCCAAGCCTTCACTGGATCAGACTCATACCCTCTCTGGATGAGAACTTGAATCAGCTCTTTCTTGGGTTTGTTTTCTGCAAACAGACATTTCAGAATTGTCACTCAATGCCCACTGCCAGTGGCTGTTAGGAGTGACAGATGATCTTTACAGTTTGGATCCTGTGGTTGTAGCTGCTCAGCATCTTACAGAGCTCCAAACCAGCCTTTCCACATCACAGCTGGGACATGTGGAAAAGCCTGAACAACACCTGAAAAGCTCCTATTTAGCAGGAGATTTGTCAGGGAAGCATTGCTCCTGTACCAGCCAAAACAGTGTTAATATTTTTCTTTGTTTCCATACATGCATTTCCCTGTTTTAAGTAGTTTTTGAACTTGGGGAAAAAAGGTATGATAGTATAAACATCAGGTGGAGAGAGAAACCCTTGATAGCTTGGTATAGCTTGCACCTCATTAGACATCACCCAGGAAATTTATGCTCTAAGTGCTCAACCACTGGAAATGCTTCAGCTGGAATTTGCTCCTTTTTAAGGTATCAGAAACCATCAACCATGAGACACAAATACAAATGAAACCAGCTCTGGCAGCCTTGGAACTACTTATTACAAAAAAACCCAAGAAAATGCATTTCAGGGGAATTATTTCTCTTCCTGAGTTCAGTCAGACAGACTCGAGCTGCTGGGATTACTGGGCTGCCTTCAGACACAAACCACAAAGCATCTTATGACACGTTGTCTGGCCGTGAAGGCAGTGGAACACAGCTCGGCTTTTACACCGAGGGGGAAAAGTTGATTGAAAAATGTGAATGTTGGGAACAAAGATCTGCTTCTTTTTCTAGCTCATGATTCTCAGATGCTGCTGCTTGAGTATCATCTAAGTTTGAAACCCATAGTCCACTGAGAACGTGATTTGGAGTATTTTTGCAGAGGTTTACAAAGATAATGGAGAGAGATACAGATTCTTAAGAATGCATTTAACAGCAAACACTGCCCCTTTCTAAATCCACAAATTATTAATTCTTACTCCTACCAAATCAGAAATAAATGGGAATTATTGCTGAACTATTAAAAAATTCTCTCAAAAATTCTCAAACACAGAGCAGGAAAGCTGCATTAGTATCCCATTGTCATTATTATGTGTATAATACACAGACCAGGGATACTCTGTGAAGCATTTTCCTCTTAGATGTCACAAGAACAGAGATAAGCCCTGGTGTGGTTTGTAAAAACCAGCCTGGGGCTGAGGGGGTGCTGACAGAGCTCAAGAGATCACCCATTTCTCCCAGCTCCAATGCCAGTCACCAAGAACAACATACCAATCACAATTTTGCCATCTATTTTCTCCAGGATGAAGCGAGCCTGGTTGCTCAGCTTTGCAGACTCAGCACCCAGCATCCCAATGAGCCATTCCTTCCTCAGATTGTAATATCGGAGCCGGAGTTCAAAGAACTCCTTAAGAATATCCTGGGGAGAGTCGTATTTCTTGAGAAAGCCGACATGGTCAAAAAGAACCTGGAGGAAAATGAAAGAACACGGGTGTTATGATGATAAAACTGATCCCAAACCCACTGAAAGTTACCCCTAACACAGGTGTGATGGTACCACTGAATTATTAACCAACAAATTATCAAATTTCAGTGTTGTTCTAGAAACTACTTCAGTTTGTGAGCACAGCAGCAGAGACAATTTTAGAATTTCAGTGGTCTTGAATACAAACAGTAGAGTTAAGGTTATTTGAATCTTAGAGCTCTTGTGTGGGACAAAGATCTCGCATCAAAGCTTCACACATTGTCAGGAACCAGACGTTCAGTGCCCCTGCTGCTGGCTCACAGAGCTCTGCAAACTGTGATTTCAGAGCATTTTGCCTCCTTCAGGCAAACCATCCACTCTGGACCCACTCCTAAGCCAGGCTCTTGACCTTTGAAAGCTGATTTAAAACCAGTAACAGCAGAAAAATCAAAGTGAATAGGTTACTGCCAAAGAGGATTTTTGTTTCACGCAACGACTGCAGCTGTCCACAGAGTCTGAGTTAAACCAAGAAATTCCTTCAGCAAAATCTGTCACGTACCATGGAGTTGCACGTTAAACTTGTTTGGAGTTTGAAGACCTTATGCAGCCCCACAGCTTCAGCTTCTGCTAGTTTATCTTCAGTCATCTTCACCACAAACCTCACCGTGGTGTCTGTGTGATATTCTTTGTAGTCTGTGATTAGAGGGGGGGTCTTCTCAGTCCCATTCAACATCGGCTCCAGAACCTGCTCTTTATATGTCTGAGGAAAAAAACAAAGTCAGATCCAAAGACCACTACTCACTTTTTGCTTTAAAGAGCAAACTGTACATTCCCAGAGCAGATTCCCTGTTTATTACCTGCGTCCATGTTCTGACAGGCAGCTCAGTGATCTCGATGGTTGTAGAATCAAGGATGGACACTTCACCACTTATCACATACTGATTAGGCCCCAGCTCATCTATGGTGCCTTTGAAATTCTTGTAACTGGGAAGCTGAGGAGAAAAAACACTGGATTCAGCTTTGTGTGGATGTCTCTTTTTTAAAGTATGCCCATAAAATGCTCAATATGAGCTCAATAAACTAACAAGCAAGACATTTGTTTTTAAATTATATTATTTACCATTGGCAGTGGCTCTTCTCCATCCATGAGCCGACGGATATTGTTAACAACTTCCCTGATATCAAAGTTGGGGATTTTACAGGCCCAGCCAGTGCCAATCCCTTCAGCCCCATTGACCAGCACCATTGGAATGATGGGCATGTACCACTCTGGCTCCACACGCTGGTTGTCATCATAGAGGAACCTCAGGATGTTGTCATCCATTGGTGGGAACACCAGGCGTGCCAGGGGACTGGAACAGAGAAGGGAATTTAAACCCAAATTCTTGTTACAGAACATGACTGCCATGCAAAAAAACCCTCCTTAATTTTTATTATCCCACCCAAAACTCTCCCTTTGGTTCTGCTTCCATTTCCATATTCTCTGTGCTGATGGCCACATTTCCATAATGAAACCCAGCACCTGAATCTCACTTCAAGTGTTGCTACTCTGAGCATGCAAGTATAGCCCAAAGTTTTAAAGGGAAAAATCCAATTTGTTTTTCATTCTAATTGCTGTAAAATTGAGTCCTTTAGTACAGGAAGAACTTTAGAATGCTGACCTGAGCATGGTGAAGATATATCGAGGGCTGGCAGAGTCTTTGCCTCCGTGCAGCCTCGTGCCAAACTGACCAATGGGCTGGAGCAAGTTGAGGTTGTTGCTGCCCACAAAGTTTTGAGCCAAGTTAATGATGGTCATCATCAGTGCAGCCTGCAATAAAGGAGGTGCAAAGCTGTGCAATGCAGAATGGTTCAGGGGATGGACAAAGTAAGGCAACATTCACACCAAGAACTTAACTGATACAGAGGATAAACTCAGTTGATGAAATACTGGAGGAAACTCAAGGAAAATGCATCCCAAGACCATCTGAAATGTTCTAGTGACCCATGTCTCTATCTATTGCTGTCTACCTGCTCTGAAACCTCCAGTGAAAGATTCTGTCAGTCTCCACAGAGAACCTTGTTGGTAGTGTTTAACTTTTCCTGACCCAGGCAGAAAGGTTATTAACATCTGCCTAAGTCCTTCACAAATGAAGTAGGGTTTTCTTGTTCCATTTTTTGAATGAACTGTGCTCCCACAAAGTCCAGACAGGAGAGGCAGAGTGACCAACATCAGATTAAATTAATACCGAAGAATTAATTGTGGAAACAGCTAAACAGCAACTTCCCTTTGGTGTACACACTCAAACATCTAATTCTGCTTTAGAGGCATTGTAACTCACATCAACAGAAGGGCTTTTTGCCTTTCCTTTAAAGTGTTTTGCACACCCAGGCAGGTTCTTACCTCACCATGATGGTATGAGGACATCTCAGCTACAGAACCAGCCAGCTGAGCAACCTTCACCTCCCGCTTATCGTTCCGTTTGAAACAGGTGAACAAAACCTTCCTCTGGCCTGGCTTCAAACCTGCGTGAAAATAGAAAAGACCTCATGGTTAGAACATGTGATGTGATGCACTTGGCTCTCTAGAGATGCAAGAACTACTTAAAGATTCTGTACCAGCTAAGTAAAGGTACTGGCAATAATATACTACAAAATGGACAAGACATTTCATCCACTGATGAAAAAACTCTTAGCAGAAAACAGAGTTCAGGATGCTGACCCTGACACCTCAGCAGGTTGAGACATCAAACACCCATTTCCTCAGTTCTGGGAATACACCATGCAGAATCATGACTTGGAAAGCACTTACCATCAACCAGTGATGGGATTGATCTCTCATTATCTGAGTTTGAGAACAGCACTAACTCCTTGTTGATGAAGTCATTGTAAGTCAGGTAATCAGTGTTTTTCCCATACAGGTATTCCTAACAAAAAAAACAGAGAGAAGATTGCCTTAATTTTAACAGGGCCTAATCAGTTTCTTGGCTAGTTTCACTGAAATGGGAACTCCTTGTAAGACCAGCTAAATACAGCTCTAGTGATGACACCCTTTGCATGGCAAAGGGAAACACTTCCCAGGATGCATTATTTCCACCATTTTGGTGGAAATAAAGACTTCATTTGCCTCTGCTTGTGTTATCATTTTCCTATTGATACAGCGACTTGAAAGATGAGAGTTAAAAATGAAGTTGACAGTTGGATAATTGACAATGAGGCTACACTGATAAGATGAAAGAAGAAGCTGCTCTGCAAAATCCTGACACATTTTCAACGTTCTATAATCCGGACCTGACTCACTGACTGAGCTGTGTGCAGCTCTGGTGTGCTGGGATGAAGCTGAGAACAGCCCCAGGCAGAGGCTGGAAAACCAGTTTCCTTATAAACATAAACCTTTTACCTCTGGTAGACCGTGCAGCTTCCGTTGTCTTCTATCCTCCATGAAATTAGTCAGCCACTCCTTTCGCTCTTCTATCTTCTTCTTGCTAAAGGCCTGCATGTTACAAAATGAAAAGTAACTCAATTCCAGAACATTCTGTGGTTGTGCACTATTGGATCACTTGAGAAAAAGGAAGAGCTTACCCAGGAGAACAACATGCTAAACAGGCTGATTTAAGAGCCCGAGAAATGCAATAAAAGGGTTCTGTAGCTAAACATATTAAGAGCATAATTTCCAGCACTCTGTAGAAGACAGAGTAGTTAGGTTTAAATTTATAGATTTTTAATAAAATAACAGATGAGTAAAGCAGATTTGAGGGGAAATAAATATTTTGGGGAAAATTTTGATTTTTTGACATTGCCTAACAACTCTGAATATTTAAGAATCAAAGACCAGCTAAGGTGAAGTTCACAGAAATAAGGACTATTTTAATCCACTGCTTTGCACTGGGGGAGGAAGGGGAGTTTTAACTTGGAAAAAAATGCACCAGAATACACAGAAAAATGTTGAAGGAATATTTACTATTGTGTCTGAAAATGTCAATTGGTTTGTAGTGATCAGTTTGTTCCAAGCTATATTTAAAGCCCATCACTAAAAGGGTACTCTTGCCCTCAGGTTGAGGGGCAGATTCGCTGCTCCTGGTTCAACTAAAGCTGTAGCCTTGGTAACACAGAGATTGTCTCCAGCCCAAAGGCCTCCAAGAGCATTTTAAGAGAAAATACAGAGCACTCTACAAGGTGAAATACCAAAGGTAGTAAGTCAGCAATTAAATCAAGTGTTAGTTACCAGGGTGATCGCAGCATCATCTTCAGGCCCAGAATATTTGAAGCCAATTCGGTGTTTTGCCATATCTGCAAAGTATTCTTTGGCCTCCTTTGACGTGCTGGTACCCAAACCTGCAGGGACAGGAGAGGGAATCCTAATGAGTTTTTGCCTAAATTAAGTTCCAATTCAAAGAAATATTTTGCTATGTCCAGTTTTTGTGATGCATCATATGAACATACAGTGTGAAGATGACCCACTGAAAATTTAAGTTATTTCAAAACGAGATGTAATTCCTGTAGATATCTGAAATCTAATTGGAATATCATAGGAGGGAAGAGACTTGGAGGATACCCAGTCCAAATCCTTTCTGCAAAGCAGGATTGACTGCATCAAATCATCACTTGGATCAGTTTCACCACCTTAAGTTTTTACAAACCTTTGTAGTACTTGATTTTCCATGAGTTGTAGTTCTGTGTATTGGCTTTCCATTCTTCAAACTCAGGAATGCTGTAGAATGCAATTTCTTCTTTGTTTTTAAAGGCCTACAATGGACAAACATTTTAACAGTGAAATGAAAGGCATTTTTGGGCAATGGATCCTCAGTCATCCACCTCATCCTCCTCCACCCCTCACCTTTATGATGGGAGTAATGAATTCCTCCAAAAAATTGTGTCTTAAAAGAGATGGCCAATTGTGATGGATGAAGTTTATCAGCAAACCTTTGATGTGTGATCCATCCTGATCCTGAATTTTAAAATAAAAAAACAAACCATATTTTATCATAGAATGATGGAAATGACAATTGTTGGCTTAACAGTAAATGATTCTGGAATTCCAGCTAACTGACCCTATTAACTTTCACCTCTAAAAAGGTGACCATGTGTTAATTGCTGAAAATTAAGAGAAACAGAAAAGGTATTCTTGGTGAAAAAAGGTGTCAAGAACTGGTCAAAGACTTTGAATCAGCAGAATGGAGAGAAAATGTTTAGCTGTTTGATGTAACCCACCATTTTACTTTTTTTGTGGCTGAAAAGACATTATGATCCACAAAAATGTAAAATTGGAAAAAGAAACACAGAGAATTAGGTACAACAATAGCAGCACGTAGACAAATATTTTCTTCCTATCTTTTTATTTAAGTGCTAATTATTATCCTCTCCCAACTTTCAATTTTATTGAACCTAAC
Source organism: Geospiza fortis (assembly GCF_000277835.1). NCBI lineage: Eukaryota > Metazoa > Chordata > Aves > Passeriformes > Thraupidae > Geospiza > Geospiza fortis. The sequence goes on along the minus strand of NW_005054665.1, from coordinate 233,494 downwards.
CTGATCTGTCATGATCATAATCTTTCCATAGCGAAGACTTTTTAAAGATTCTTGATCTTCATAGTTCTTTTTATACTGCAAACCCACAATCTTGATGATGTTGTTGATTTCAGCATTTTCCATAATCTGAAAGAGATCACACAGAATGAAAACTTGTCTTTCAGACTCAAAATGTAGCTAAAGAAAGTGTAATAAGTGAATCATTGGCTGAGTTCTGTCCTGCTGGGGTTTTTTTGCTGTTTAGAAACTTGTAATTTCTAATGGTTAAATTACTCTAGATAATTCAAAACATTTCCCAATCCACAACATGAATATTATCCCCTCAGGCAAATCACTGAACAAGACTTAATCAATATTCCTACTTAACCAGTGAAGCAGGCTCAAGCTTAGGGAAGTGTTTAAGACACTGCTCCTTGGAGTTCCAGTGCTCCAGGTGCAGCTGCACCGACTCATTGCACAAATCACACCACACCTTGCACCAAGTAACTGTAACCATTTTCCAACCAACCTGCTTGTGAGAAGCTTCCCTGACATTGAGGATTTTCCCACGAAGAGGAAATACTCCATATTTGTCTCTACCAACCACTCCCAGACCAGAGACAGCCAGAGTTTTGGCTGAGTCTCCCTCAGTCAGGATCAGTGTACAATCTAAAGAATTCTTGCTGCCTAAAAAAGAAGAAAATTGAGTCAGTTTTCTACTTAAGAAATGAAATCCAAGGCTGCACATTCACGACTGAACAAGTATAAATAATCTTTTAAGGCAGTTTTTTTGGCACTGCACACAGTAAGTGGGGATAATCATAGTAAATGGGACTGCAAAATGGGAGTAAAACTATAATGACAGGTTTTCTCTTCTCATTTGTCCTTAAGAGACAAATCTTTTGTTCAAGGAACAAGTTTTAACTGTTTTTCAATGAACTGGTTACAAAGGATGTCAAACACTTACCAGCATCGTTGGCATCATCCAGTTTAGGAACACCCTTAATCTTGGAGTGTTTCACAGCTGAACATTTCTTATTCAGCTGGTTCTGAGCTTTAAATTTTACCCAATTTAGGATACTTTCAACAATGCCGCAGCCAACTGCCTGCAACACAAAACGCAATCCAAAGTTGTGGGAAAAGCCTCAGCAGTGACAGAAACTTTTATTATGCATTTTTTACAGACATCTTGACTGCCCATATACATCAGGACTTACACCCTTAATGAATTTTTCACTCAGTTTACAGGTAGAGCCGAAGTTCTTTGCCTGCAGAGTCATGTTCTCCTTGGTCTGAGAGTCAAAGGTTGGATTTTCAATTAAGGCATTCACAAAAATCCACATGTGGTTCTTCACCTGTAGTTAAATACAACAAGGATCACACACTGTACAGTGAGGGAACACTCAGCACTGTAAAGTTTGGAATTTTCACAGATATTTTATTAATTTTGAACAGCTAATGAACATTCATGAAGTGTCAGATGATTTGAGATGTCAAGGAATTGGCACCTCCACCTCAATAGCTGTAATCTAACAGATACTGAGGTTTAGTGCACCTCCACTGACTTGCAAAGGGAAGTTAATTGGCTTAAACTGGACAATATGAGACTTCTATAATTAGCAATCTTCTATATATTGTCTGCACAACGAAAATGTGTTATTAATTAATGCAGCTATGCATTAAGCTGAAGTTACAATTTGCAGTAATGCGCAAGTTGTGCTTCCCACCTGGAAAATTCTGACACTGTACCTGGAAAGGCTTCACTCCAACTCCATTTTTGTTCTTCTTTTTCACAACATCAATGATTTTTGTCACGAGCTGGTCAGCCACATAATCAACGTGTCTGCCGCCCTGAGGAGAATGGGACAAGGACCTGAGAATGAGGCCACTAAAACTCACAAAATTATAAATATCTATTTAAAACTTTAAGCACATTCTCTGCAACATGATTTTTCACTTACATGTGTACACTTACAAATAACCAAGAATATTCATGTTGAAGAATATGGCACAAGTTTAATTAAACATACTAAGGGTTTACCTTTGTGGTGGCAATGCTGTTAACAAAGCTGACTTGCTGGAAGCCTTTTTCACTCAAAGTCAAGCACACTTCCCATCGGGAATTGACTTCCTCATGGATAACTTTAAGTGCATTCCCAGTTTCATCAACCTTATCCTTCAGATAGAGGTCCACATAGCTGCGGAATCCTTTCACCTGCACGCAGATGAGAGCAGACAACTGGTTGATAATAGCTCCTATAAATACTTAATTCACATTCTACTGCAAAAAACCCCTCCTGCATGTGTTCCTCTGCTCTGTGTGATGACAGGAATGGCCTCAAAAGAATCTCACTGGTTAAATGGCACAAAACAAAAAAAAAGCAGATATTTGTGTTTCTTTTCAATGCTCACTTACAGGAAGCCTCTGTCCATTCAGGAAAACTTTGACATCCTTTGTGGATCCAGCAATATCATAAGCTCTTCGAGACATCAGTGCTACAATGTCCTTATCCAGAACAGTCATTTTGAATTTGGACAGATCAGGTTGGAAAGTGACACAGGTGTAATCATCTCCATCAAAGTATTTCAGCTTCATTTCTCCAGCCTTTCCCATGTTGTCTGTCCAGGTCTGAGGAAAGGAGCTTTGGTGAGTTGCAAGTCAAACACACACACACTCATAACTACCTTAGTTTCTAAAAGCAGTGAGATAGTTTATGTATTTAGATATCTTTAAATTAAACAAAAATTCTGGTTAAAAACCAGATTCTAATGTTGTCTGCTAATTTCATTATTCCTTTGAATTACATTTTGTGGGTCAAATTTACTCTAATCACTCTGAACTAGTTTTGAAGCAAAACCTGAGGGTCTCATTTGAAAACCTCAGGTATAAACTCCTTGGAAAGAAAAGTGCTCCTACCTGCTTGAATAACTTTTTGTATTCACGACATCCAGTTTCCACAGTAAATTTTGTGCTGAATATGTTGCACAGTTTGGCTCCATAACCATTTCTCCCCCCTGGAATTAGAAGGAACACAGACTTGTGTTATTCTCTTTGTCCAAAACTATCTAAAAGAATCCAAGACTAACTGGAGTTTGTCAACGTCCACCCAATCCAAAGACAACTGTCAACAAGCAACAATATTCAACAAGTTCAATATGCAGCTACAAACTTTGATTTAATTAGGGTTCAAGAGAATATTCAAAGACAATTTTCCCATGTTTGCACTGTTATTATGATTAAACAGAGCACAGAGACTTCTCTGATAGATTCAGAACGTCATTTTCATAGAATCACAGAATGGTTTGGGTTGGAAGGGACCTTAAAGCCCAGATTGCTTCAAGCCCTGTCCACCCTGGCTTTAGACACTTCCAGGGATGAGGCAGCCACAGCTTCTCTGGGCAACCTGTGCCAGGGCCTCACCACACTCACAGAGAGGAATTTCTTCCATATATCTCACCTAAATTTCCCCCTTTTCAGTTTTCACACTGCATCAAGGACCCCCTTCCTGCCCTTTCTAGTTCAGGTCACATGCTTAGAGCTGCTCAGAGATATTAGTACATATCTGAGCCTTCCTCACCTGTGACTTTCTTCTCATTGTCATCGTAGTTGCTGGATGTCAGCAGCTGTCCAAAGATCAGAGCAGGCACATAGACCTTCTCCACTTTGTGTTCAACAACTGGGATACCTTTCCCATTGTTCCACACACTGATTGTGTTATTCTCCCTGGAGAGGGAAAGAAAAGTCAGTTTTTAAGGCTGCAAATGGCTGAGATAAGAAAGAAGTCACCAAAAGGCTCTGGGGAAAGGCACCATTTCACCAGGAACAAATCTGTGCTCAGCAAGTGCAGCAGCTGCCAGCAGAGGGGGGACAGGCAACACAGAAATGCCCAGATCTGCACATGCTGGCTCTGAAATGGACCCACACACCAAACCCCTGTCTGTGCTCAATCAGGATAAACAGGGAGAGGAAGAGGTGGAAAACCACAGCAACGAAGGAGCAGCTGTTTCCCCAGTCAGCCCTCTGTGAGAGACCAGGGCACTAAGCAGAGAGAAAGGCTTTCACAACTGATGAATTAAATTTGGGCTATCTCAGATCAGCCTCACAGCCCTGCAGTGCCACCTCAGCTTTGCAGAACAGCTGAAGGGAACCAAAAACAACGAAGCCAAACTTACACATCAATTGTGACTTTAATGCACGACATGTTTTTATCCCTCTGCTTGTTGTCTGCGGCATTGACTAGAAAGGAAAGAGAATATTGTTTTTTTATTACATTCTCAATTAATAAAAAACTATGGGAAAACTATGAACCATGAAGTGTTCCAGTAGAATGAACATGAAAACTCACTACAGTGTTACTAATAATAACCTCAGCATGAAAATATTTTGCAAATGACAAAGAGGAGTTCAAGTTATCATGGAATTATGAAGGTTGGAAATGACCTCCGAATTCCTCCAGTGCAACCATTGACATAAAAGGGAGAATTTTGGGCAGAACGAAATCAGGTTTCTAACTGGAGGTTTGAAATTTTTCAAAAATTTTTGCAAAATTTGCAAAACATTTTGCAAATTACAAAGAGGAGTACAAGTTATCATGGAGTTATAAAGGTTGGAAATGACCTCTGAATTCCGCCAGTGCAACCATTGACATAAAAGGGAGAATTTTGGGCAGAACGAAATCAGGTTTGTAACTGGAGTTTTGAAATTTTTCTTTTCGTTTGTTTCTCATGAATAGCTTGCTATTGAGCAGTGCCAGTAAGTTCTTGATAATTTATGTTTGCTCCAGTTTCTTCCATTCAACCCCCGTTAATAACCCATCACTCACTGACTCAATGGATCTATCAGCTTACCCAGAATCTCATCAAAGATTTTGTACAAGCCAGGCACAAAGGTCACATCTCTGCAGTTGAGGCCAATGCCTTCATCATAAACCCACATTTGCTGAAAAAAAAAAAAAGGAATTTGTAAGTGCCCAGGTACAGCCCCTCTTTTGTGCCATTTGTGATAGATAAGCAGATGTTCTGTGCTTTGTAAACAGCTGCTAAAGACTCCCCGTCTGCCCCGAGGTGCTCGGGGGGCTCAGCCATGCTCCTACCTGGGTGACGAGCTCCACGGAGCCGATGTAGGTGTCTGGCCGGAGCAGGATGTGCTCCAGCTGCGTCTTTTTCTGGTAGATGTGCTCCACCGAGAGCTTCTTGGGGCCATCGGGCTTGCCCACCACGATGTTCTCGTTGGCGGGCTGTGGGGGGACAGGCGGCAGCGGTGAGGGGAGCACAGGGGGAACACGAAGGGGCCAGGCCGGGGAATGGAAAAGAACAGCAATCGCAGAGGGCGGGGAATCTGAGGAGGGGGAGGGCTGGGAAAAGGCAGAGAGAGGAGCCCGGGGAGACCCTGAGGAGACCCAAGGGGGGCTGTGAAGGACACGGGGAGATGCTGAGGGGGACCCCGGAGAACTTGCGGGTGCCTGAGACCCTGAGGGGACGGTGTGGCAGGGGATCACGAAGCCCCACAGGGTCGGGAGCAGCGGTCGCAGGACGTACCCGGAGGGGCGACTGGGGCTGCGAGAGCTCCATGGCGATGGCAGCGGCGGTGGCAGCGGCGATAGCGGCTGAGGCGGTGATGGCGGCGCCAACGTCCCCTTCAAACCTCCGCTCGTCCCGCCGAAACGCGCAGCCAATCCGCGCCCGCGGCTCCCTGCGCTCTGCCAATCGCAGTGCGGGGGCGGACACACGGCTAGCGCTCTGCCCCCCCCGCCCGGCTCTGACCAATCAGAAGCCGCACCGCGCGTTCAAACCGGCCAGTCGGGAGGGGGAGCGGTGAGATTGGCAGCGGGATCGACCAATAGAGAAGCGGGAGGGAGGGCGCCGTTGTCGACGGGACATAGTGGGACATAGTGGGACACACTGGGACATACTGGGATACACTGGGTAACCCCGACACACACTGGAATACACTGGACAGACCCTGCGAACCCACTGAAGTACTGCTAGAAACTGTGCAAGCCCCAGGGATTCACTGGGACCCGTTGGACTGGGGCACTGGGCAGAGCCTGGACATGCACTGGGATCACACACACTGGGATACACTGGACAGACATTGGATACACTGGGAATCACTGGGATACACTGGACAGACCTTCGACATCCACTGGGATACACTGGGAATCACAGGGATATATTGGGAATGCGTCAGGAACCCACAGGAATACACTGATCAAGACCTGGCACTGGGATATACTGGCCACACTGGGTTCTGGGACCAAAACACAGACCTCACTGACATGGAGACCTGTGCCAGGGTGTCCCCTCCCAGTTACCGCCAACCCCAAGGGGACTGGAGCCCATTCCCAGTCCCTGCTCCCATTCCCAGGTGTGTCCCCTCAGCCCCTTGCTGCAGCTGGCCACGTCCCCCCAAAACCAAAGCATGGTGTCATAAAAAACAACACTTTTATATCTTTATTTCTGCGTGGTGATGGCTCCAGTGGGGGTAGGAGGCACAGCCCAGCACTGCCCCATGGCACAGGGATCTGTGGGATGGCACAGCCTGGCCGTGAACCCAGTGTCCCCTCAGTGCTCCCAGGGACATTCCCCAGGCCCGGAGGAAGGCCTGGAGCTCCTGCTCGGCTGTCACTGCTGTCACCACATGTGCCGGTAAGGAAAAGCCACCTCGATGCAGAGCACGGCCAGCGGTGTGGAGCAGTTGTGCCTCTGCCCAGCCAGCAGCCTGCCCTTCCCCACGGCACCGGCCATTCCCCCGGC
>NW_005054665.1:224502-226640 GCF_000277835.1 Geospiza fortis | reverse complement strand
GGCGCCGGCATTTCTGCAGGGAGGGAGCCAGCACAGACCCCCCCACACTGGGGCATCCTTCCAGGACCTTGTCCACACTCACCAGAGGGGATCTGCCAGGACATTGCGCCCGTTGAAGGAGTAGATGGGACCCCGCAGGGCAGCACCCCCAAAGAGGGAGCTCCAGGACTTGGCCAGCAGCTGCCCCTGTGGGCACCAGCCACTCTGCTGAGCCAGGGCAATGCCCTAATCCCCAGCCCCAATCCCCATCCTCTGCGTTCTGGCAGCTCCCCAAATCCCTGAGCACAGCCCCAGGGCTGGCTGGGGGTCCCCCACCCACTGCAGCTCATGGGGGCTGTGAGGCTTTGCCTCCCCCAGCCCCCTGGGCACGGGGTACCTGCCTTCAGGTTGATGATGGGGAGGGTTCTGTCTGTCCTCTTGATGATGGACAGCAGCTGCTGGCTGGGGGCTGACAGGAAGGCCCGGAAGGTTCCGTAGAGCCCGGCCTCCTGGGACTGCCGGTAGCACTGCAGGTCAGCGCCCCGGATCCCGCTCATGTCACCCCACAGGGGCACGTTGAGGGCAGCCAGGCGGAGCTGGGGGTGGCAGGGAGGAATTGAGGTCTCTGTTCCCTCCATCCCAGGGGGTGTGAGTCCCTGGCCAGGACTGGGGGTCCCTTGGGCACCTCTCCCCATGTCTGGCTGCTCATCCCCACCCTGGGGCCAGGCATTCCTTACAGATGGGATCCGTGGGGCCGTGGTGGTTGGCAGAGTCTGGGACAGCCCTTGTTCCTCCTCCTTCTGGATCTGCAAAAACGCAGCTCAGGTCAGTCTGGGGACACCCATCTATGTGGCCTCCCAAGACCAGCACGACCCCAGGCTCTGCTCGTGCCGAGCTGGCACTGCCCTGCTGATATCCAGCCCATTGCTATGGCACATCCCTCCCAGCATGGCCAGACCCTCAGCAGGGCTCACCAGTGAGTCTGTTGGAGACTGTATGGGTGACAGTGTGTTGGGACCTCTTGGCTGCACCCTCTTCACCTCCTGGATGGAGAGGTGGAAGAAGAAGGAGAGAACAGTCCTGTGAGGTCTGTCCACTCCATCATGCAGAGGAGGGCTCTGTCCCCATACAGGGACTTGAGTGGGCCCTGCAGCTCCTGCACCCCTCACCTGGTACTGTGGGGTGGAGGCAGAGGGGTCATCACCAGCCAGGAACGACTTGGGATCCTCCAGCTGCTCAATGACACAAACAAAGGGACAGGTTAGGAGGAATCCTCACCTTCCAGGGGATCTGCTGCCCTAGTGCCAAACCCAGCCCTGGATCCTGCCCCCCCAGCCCTGCCAGGGACCCTGCACGGTACCAGGAGGCGGCTCCAGCCAGCGGGGGTCCGGAGGAAGGCGTTGCTCCCTTCCCTCACATAGACCAGGCTCCCCTCGGGCACAGCACTGCTCGCCTTCACCATCAGCTCCTTGGACTTGAAAACCCACGTCTGGCGCTGGGGGGAGGCAGAGGGTGAGGGTCCTGCTGGGGGGGGTTGCCTGGGGTGGCTGGGGGGGTTTGCCTGGGGGTGCAGCCTGGACGCACCCGGAGATCAGCGCGGGAGTCCGGTGGCTCTGCCTGGGGGACACCAGCATCTGGAGAGCCCAGAGATGGTGGGGGGTCACAAGGTGTCCCAGAATAGGGCCTGGATGCTCCCATGGGAGCTGGCCCCACAGGGATGTGGTGGGAATGGGTGGGAGAGCCAGCAGTGCTGCCAGGGAGCTGTGCTGGCACGGTCCCAGCACCCAAGGAAGGGAGGAAAGGTGTCTCCAAGGAGGCTGGAGCCCCCAAAACACCTGGGACACGCCCTCACCTGATGGCCAGCTGCGGTCTGTGGATGCCTGTGGGGGCAAACAGAGCCTGTGTCTGCTGCTGGGCACAGGGAGGGGACAGGGACACTCTTGGGGACAGCGAGGCTGTGACTTACCGGCTGTTGGCAGGGCAGCTGGGCATGCATGGGGTGCACCCTCTGCAACCAAAGACAGGCAGGTTTGGGGGGGCCCTTGCTGTGCACACGCTCACACGTGTGTGTGTGCTCTGGCACAGGTGTGTGCACACCAGTGCTGGGCCTTACATTGAGGTAGAGGAGACCTGGAGGGCCAGGGGGGCCGGGGGGCCCA
>NW_005054665.1:221693-224151 GCF_000277835.1 Geospiza fortis | reverse complement strand
GAGGCTGCAGTGGAGCAGTGTGGAGGTTGGACTGGGCTGCTTTGGGACTGTGCCCCCCATGTTCCCATTCCTGTCCCCTCCCAGGGCTGAATGTCCCTGGCTGGGGCAGCACAGACATGGGCCAGGCAGGGACTCTCACATGGGGGATGATCGCTCCATAAATCTCTGGTTCCTCTTTGCCATCCTGCAAAGGAAGAGGGAGAAGACTGACACTGATCTCCATCTTCCCTCTCTCCATTTTCCCTTCTTCCCCTCTCCTTTCTCCACCCCATCTGGGTCCTGTGGGGTTGCCAGTGGGGTGAACCATGTCCCCAAGGCTGGGCTGGGGTCCCTGGGCACCCCTTCCCCTGGCCACTCACCGTCTGGTACCTGCTGATGGATCCCCATGAGCCCGGCTGGCTGCCAGTGCTGGGGAAGGGGAGGTGCCCAGGTTTGCAGCCGTGCTCCCCATAGCAGCACCCCTGGGTGAGCCACAGAGAGAGGCAGGGTTAGAGGCTGTGCTGAGGCTGGGGGGTGGCTCTGGGGTGTGCTGGGCACGTTTAGGGGTGGCACAGGTGTGCACACGTGTGCCTCTGCATGTGCCATGGCGTCCCTCCTCCCCCACCCTGTGCCCCGAGGGGAGGTGAAGGGTTTTGGGGGAGCAAAGGCAGCACAGAGGGCTCGGGTGTGGGGATGGGACCCCCCAGCCTGCTGCTCTCCCCCCACACTACAAACCGGCTCTCCAGGGTCGCCCTTTTCTCCCTGGAAGGGAAGTGAGAGATGCTGTCAGTGCCCAGCTCTGGGGGTCCCCAGGCCTCCCAACCCCCCCAGGCAGTGCTGCGCCTCACAACCAGGGTACCACCCAGCGTGGAGATGGTTGGTCAGGGTGCCGGGACCCCTGCCCATGGTGCCCAGCTCACCTTGGGGCCCGGCAGCCCGGCTAGCCCACGGTGTCCAGCGTGGCGTGAGTCACACTGCAAAGAGAGGATGTGTGGGGTGACACTGGGCTTCCCCCTCACCAGGACCCACAGCCTGGGACCCCCTACTCACCCTGTAGTCCCCTGGTGGTCCTGGTGGCCCCATGGGACCGGGCATGCCCGGGGACCCTGGCTCTCCAGTCCGGCCAGGGCTCCCTGGCATGCCTGGCAGCCCATACTCGCCCTTCTCACCCTGAGGGCAGATGGCACAGGGTGGTGAGTGTGCAGTTGAGCCCCTGGGCTGCCCCAGGCCCCACAGTGGCAGAGCTGGGGCAGCCCTGGAGTGCTCTGAGGGCTTGGTAATGGGGCTGCTCCCCCAGGGCAGGGAGAGGGGCTGGTGAGCCCAGGTACCCCATCCCAGCCCAGGGCCATGGACAGGGCTGGGACCCCCTTACCTTTGGTCCTGGGAATCCTGGCTCCCCTCGGAGCCCTGGTTTGCCAGGGTGTGATGCAGATCCTGGGGGACCAGGGGGTCCTTCGTGCCCAGGCACCCCGGGGGGACCCTGTGGCCCTGGGAGTCCGGGTGCCCCTGGGGGTCCATCTGGCCCAGCTGAGCCTGGAGACCCTGGAAGTCCTTCAGCCCCAGGAAAACCGGGTGGCCCCACGGCTCCTGGAGGGCCTGGGGGTCCTGGCTTTCCCTCCCGCCCAGGGGCCCCCTGGGGGCCATCATGGCCTGGATAGCCGGGGGGTCCGGGCATGCCAGGCAGCCCGGGGGGACCTGGGGGTCCTGGGTTTCCTGCTGGGCTGGAGATTCTCAGCTGCTTGTCAGGTTGGAGGGAGAGAGGAGAGGGAGCAGAGTCAATGAGCTGCCGTGTCGCATCCCCTGGTCCTGCTGCCCACCCGCACAGCCACAGGTCCCAGTCCTGCCACCTCCTCCAGTCCCACCGGCACGGAGCCTGCGGCCAGCACCGGCACCACCGCCCTTGTTCCGGTGCTCACCTCGTTCTCGGATCTCTCAGGGAGTGCAGCAGGCGCGGGTGCGCCCCGGGCTCCCCGGGCGCCCGGGGGTCCCGGGGGCCCCGGTGGTCCCGGAGGGCCCCGGGGACCCTGGAGACCTGGCTGCCCTGGGCTGCCCGACTTCCCCCTCTCCCCTAAGAATCCGGGCTGGCCTCTCTCTCCGGGGAACCCTCGGTCACCTTTCTCTCCCTGCAGGGGAAATTCAGAGCCTGGCTTCACCTTCTGGCACTTTTCTCCGCTGGAGCCCACCACGGGCACCTGCTGACTCCCCCCCTGGGGCCACCGGAGTCACTTCTCCCCCCAAACCCCAAATTAGAGTCCAAATCCTGAGCAAAAAGGGTTTAGCTCAGACAAAAGACCATCACGGTGGGTCCCTCTGGGTCCCTGCGGGAGTTCCAGCGCACCTTTGGGCCGGGAGGGCCCGGAGGGCCGGGGCGCACGGGGCAGACACAGCCGGAGGTGTTGTGCACCTGGAGAGGGAGAGAGTGGTCGTGAGCAGCGGGGCCGGAGCCCCGAATGGCGGGTCCGACACAGGTGCCCCGCGC
>NW_005054665.1:220538-221662 GCF_000277835.1 Geospiza fortis | reverse complement strand
GCGAGCTCCCTGAGCCCCCCCCCATTCCCCACTCCCACCGTTCCCATTCCCCACTCCCACCGTCCCCATTCCCCACTCCCACCGTTCCCATTCCCCACTCCCACCGTTCCCATTCCCCGCTCCCACCGGTCCCATTCCCCACTCCCACCGTTCCCATTCCCCACTCCCACCGTCCCCATCCCGTCCCGCCCGTGTTTTCCAGAGCCCCTTGTCCCGCTGTCCAGCCCAGGGGACCTCTCCGGGGACCAGGACCCCTGCAGCACCTGGATCTGCAGGAACTCCTCCTCCACTGCGCTCCCCTCCAAGATCTCCGGGGCGGCCGTGGGTCGGTGCTGCTTGGGACAGACAGGGACGACTCAAGGCAGGAATCGGGGGGATTCTGGGGCGCAGGTGGGACCCTCCCCCAGCCGGAGCTGTCCTCAGCTCGGCGTGGGGGCCCAACCCCAGAGTGAGGGGACACTGGGAGCTGTCGTCACTGCTTTCCAAGGGGGCCCAAAGAGAACTTAGCTGGGGATTGGAGCAGGACATGGTGCAAGCAGGGCACGGATGAGGGGAAGGACATAGCCTGGCAGCAGCTGGGGAGTTTCGGGAGGGCTGGAGGAGACAGAGGGACGCTGCTGCCCAGGGAAAAGCACCTGGCCTCGTGTGCGTGGTGGGGCACGGCCTGACCCCTTTGCTGCCCCCCTGGAGAGTTGGTCGCGGCGTTTTGGGGCTGTTGCCAGAGGAGGTTTGCTCAGCAGCACCTTCCTCACGGGCTCCACGCTGGCGTCTGTGTCTGCAGGAGCAAAGGAACGCTGGGATGGGGGTGGCAGGGCTGGAGGGTGGCACAGCACTGCCATGGCCACAGCAGTGCCACCAGCAGCTCTAGACCCTGGCACCCCACACACCACCCTCCACATGTCCCCTCCATGCTGAGGAGCAGGAATTTGGGGTGCCGGGAGAGCCATGTCCCCATCCCACCATGCCTACCTTCCTCCCCATCCAGGCTGGCGGGTGCGGGGCTGGTGCCTGGATCCGGGGTGGTGTCCTCTGAGCCCAGGGAAAACCACTGGGCCGTGGCAGGGTGCAGGCACCTGGCCAGCACCGAGGCGATGCAGAGGAGTCTCAGGAGGCTGCTGGACCCC
>NW_005054665.1:219172-220449 GCF_000277835.1 Geospiza fortis | reverse complement strand
GGTGCTGAGCCCCCACGCCGCCCGGACACCGTCTGTGCTGCCAGCCCGGGGACAGGGGGCACTGGGAGCCGCAGGAAGGGAGGAGATGCCAGAATGGATGCGAGGGAGGACTGGGGAGGAGAAGCTGCCTGGAAATGGGGAGTAAATGCAGTGGAGGAGGGGGCTGGCTGAGAGCAGAGGGCATTGGCTGTGCGTCCTCCCTGAGGTCTGTCCTGCTGCTGGTATTGGAGTCCTGCAGCATCTGTGCAGGCATCATGTCCCAAAGTACATTCAAAGGGCCTGGGGTCTCACTGGTTTCATCAGAGCCACCCTCAGGTGGGGGCTACAGCCTTTTCTGACCCCCAGCACCCTCCTGCTCCTGCCTTTTGCTGGCCTGCAACCTCTGCCCAGGGCTGTGGCAGCTCCAGAGCCTGCTGGGGTGTGTGGCTGAGGAGCTGCAGCCAGTTTGGGCCCCCACAGCCTCAGGAATCCCAAAGAGCCCCCCATCAAGGACTGGGGGCATGGGGCTGTCCCAGGCAAGGACCTCAGCACCAAACACCAGCACTGAGCCCCTGCCTGGCCTCAGAGCTGTGGTTGGGCTGGGGGCAGCACAACTGGGGGGGGCACCAGCCCAGCCCCAGTCAGTTTTACAGGATGGTGCTGGGATGGTGCTGGGACAGGGAGCTGGAGGAGCAGTGTCTGGGCAGAGGTGAGGGAACTCTGTCCTCCCCTGCGTGCCCCCACTGCCTCCAGACACAACAGTCTCCCTGGCGGGCACTCAGTGCTGCCAGGGCCTGATAAGGTGCCACAGCCTGAGCAGGACTGGGCACCTGTTTGGGTTTGGTCTCTGCTGGGACACTGAGTCAAGGCTGGTGCCTCTGCCCCGAGTCAGGGCCACTGTGCAGCAGTGCCAGGCAGGGCAGGGGCTCAGAGTGGTGCTGTGTGAGGATACCTTGTAGGGCTTAGGGCTGGGGGGTGTGGGGGACACAGACCCTGTTTGCCCCTGTCCTTGCCTGCACTTGCTGATGCCCAACTCACCTGCATGGGAGAGAGAAGATTGTCTTGAGAGCCCTGGTGGCAATGCCACCAGTGCTGCCACTGAAGCCTCAAAATGCCACTTTGAGCACTGGATGTACTCACCCATGAGATGAGTTTGGGCTTCTCAGCCTGCATGACAGGCAGCTCTGCTCCTCTTTGCCCATGCACTGCACTGACCCCCACACCAGGGCCCCCCTGCCACATCCAAGACCCCCATGCTCTGCCCGCGCCCCCCTCCCCACATCCAGACAGGTCCCTCC
>NW_005054665.1:216154-218111 GCF_000277835.1 Geospiza fortis | reverse complement strand
CTGGGTGGGTGCCTGGGGGTCCTTGTCCCTCGCAGGGGCAGTGGCATGACCCCTGTTGGCACCAACCCACTCCCTGCTCACTCGGCAAGAGCTGTGGACTCATCAGGGACCTTCCCATACTTAGAGGGAGCTGATAAAAATGATGAGGAGTGACTTTTACACGGACAGATTGTGACAGGGTGAGGGGAAGGATTTTAAACAAAAAAGGGAAGATTTAGATTAGATGTTAGGAGAAGATTCCACCCTGTGAGGGCAGTGAGGCTCTGGCACAGCTTGCCCAGAATATTTCTGGATGCCCCATCCCTGGAAGTGTTCAAGGCCAGGTGGGACGAGGTTTGGATCAACCTCATCTGGTTGAAAGTGTCCCTGCCCACGGCAGGGGGGCAGAACTGGGTGGTCTTTAAGGTCCCTTCCAGCCCAAACAATTCCATGACTGAGAGGCAGGATGGAATGGGACAGCACAGGATGGGAATGCAGGGAGCATGTTCCAGGGAGGGAGCAGAGACAGGCTGCAGGAGACCTGGCACAAGTGGCTCACATTTGTGCCATCCTCACCCACCGTGGGCAGTGTCACAGCAGTGTCACAGCCACTGGCACCACATGTGCTGGAGAGGTGAACCTTCACCTGCTGTGCTCTGGCTGCAATGTGGCCCTGGACCATGGGACAGTGGGACAGTGTCCTGCGAGCACCTGCAGCCCTTGGGGACACATCCCAGCTGCCAGGGAAGCTCCTGCTGCACTGTGGCCCCTGGGATGCTGCTGGCAGGTCTGGCTGCACCAGATCTGTTTCCCCCCTGTTTTCCAGGGGGAAACAGGAAAGAGGGCACAGGGCACCTGCTTCCCTGCAGGCAGGGCCAGCTGGGAGCTGTGTGGGAGCTGTGTCTGCCCTGCCAGGCTGGAGGAGCTGCTGCCCGTGTGCTCTGTCTGCCTTGCAGGTGATGGTGGTGCCCCTCTGCCACACCTCTGGTGCTCGGGCAGGATTTGGGGTCTGAGAGAGGAGCCAGCAGTGGGAAGCCACCCCAGAGCCGTGCAGGTCACACTATGGCAATGAAGCTGCTCTCAGGGAATGAGTGTGGGGACCTGGTCCATTGGTGATGTCCCTTTCCCATCCTGCAGGCTGTGACCAGCGCCGTGTCCCCTGAAGCTGGGGAGTATCAGCCCAGAACAATCTACATCTGGCCTGACCCTGGGTCCCCACGTGGGCTCACTTGGAGCTCCTTGAGGGGTAGAAAGGACAGGAGCAATGTTTGTCCCTGCCCATCCGGGGGGCTGGATCCCACTTCCACTCCCTCCTTGCATGTCTGATCCATGGCAGCCCCTCTGGTGTCCCCGTTGTGATGAGTGCCATTCGTGGATAGGCCCCTCTAACCACCCCTGCTGGGACAGGAGCTGGCTGGGAGCGCTCAGAGCCCCCTTGTCCTGCCTGTCTGTCCTCATCCCACATCCTGCAGGAGCTGTCTGGGCTCCCTGGCCTGGGGCTGCGCCGTGCTGCCAAGCCCTGTTGGTTTTGGCCGTGCCCTGTGTAATGCAACATTTTTTCCCAGAGCCTTTAGGAAACAGACTTGCATTTTTTCCCTTCCTTCCCGCGGTGTTTTGGCTTGGCTGGGGATGGGTGGGTGGCTATGGCAGCCGGGTCGCCCGCCGGGCACCGTGCTAGCCAACAGGCAGCAGGATGGGCCAGAGGGCAGCAGGAGCCCCTGTGTCCCGGACAGGATGTGGGCAGGACACCCACAGCAATCGATGCAGCCCCAGTGGTACATCCCAGGGACGGTGGGAGTGTGGGGCTGGGGGCTGCAGGCTCCCAAACAGCCCTGCCTGGCACAGCCAGGGCACCCTGGCATGGCTGGTGCCTCTGATGTCTTCTGGGGACCAGCAGAAGGGAATGAAGTGCCCGTTCAGGGGCAGGGCTGTACGGAGCAGGTGCCCCCGGCTGTGCCCGCGGCCCCCCGCGGGGCCG
>NW_005054665.1:211805-216144 GCF_000277835.1 Geospiza fortis | reverse complement strand
GGCTGGGCTTTGTGAGCAGTCGGACATGGCTCCCGGCTCCACAGCCAGGAAGAGCCTCTCTGCTCACCCGAGACCTGTGGCACCCACGGGATGTGACCCTCAGGAGGTGAGGGAGCAGTGGCTGCTCACCTTACTGGAGCGGGTCTGGGCACCTTGTGCTGGACCCTGGCCCTGCCAGCTCATGGCTGGCTTTGGGATCCCACTCCTCAGCCAGAACCCTGTGCAGGGGCTGGCTCCAGCAGGTCCCAGCCCTGTTTTTCTGTCACAGCCGGCGGGTGGTGGTGGCTGAGCCCATGTGTGGCAGCCAGGAGGAGGTGAGGACATATTCCCCAGCACACACGATGAGTGATTTAGTGTTGGGTAAATGATTATGTCTGGGAAAACCTGATCCATGGGAGCTGCGTTCATCCCGTGTGGTCTCTGGGACAGATCCTGTTTCCTTTCCGTGTGCAGTCACTGGGAGGAATGGTGGCTGAGCCGTGGCTGGGCAGTGCACAGGCAGGGAGGACAGGCTGGGTTCTGCCAGGATAGACTCAGCCATGTCCCATCTGTCCCCTGGGGCTGGGGCTCACCAGCACTCGGGTTTCTCCAGGCTGGGTGCTGCTCCTGGCAAGGTTCTGGTCCCTCTGGAGAATCACCTGCACCTGCATTCCTCACTCCCTCTGCTGCATGCTGACCTCCCCTCCCTCGGTCCCACATTGGGCACTGAGGTGGGAGGTGCTTAGAGCACGGCATGGGGACGGGCCAAGCTCCCAGCTGGCATCCCAGGCCAAGGGGCAGTAGGTGCCTGGGTCTGCACCCCTGGCTCCCCACGTTCTGCCAGAGCCAGCACTTGGCACAAAGAGCACGGCCCTCCCAGTGCTGGCGCCTGCCAAGTCCAGAGCCCAGGAAGCCAAGAGCCAGCACTGCTACAGTCCTGCCAGGACCACCCACAGGTGACACTGGGGGCGCTGGAAAGGGACATGGAGGGTGCTGGGGCTCACTGTGGCTTGTGCCATGCTGGCCACACACACGTGGATGTCCCTTGTGCCCTTTGAGGCACATGAGGTCCTTGGTGCTGGGGCTGGTGGCACAGGGGGGAGCTGTGCTGGAGCTGCGGGGGTCAGTGACACTTGTCTGTCCCCACGGACACACACACGAGGTCGCAGGGCTTTGCTGGCTGGCCCAGGCTCTGCTCCCACGGGATCCGCGCGGTGGAGCCGGAGCCCTTCCCCGCTCCCTCGGGCTCAGCGCTGTGAATCACAGACTCGGCACGTGACCAACCTCATTTGCAGCTCCCGTTAATTGAAGGCGATGCTGAATGACTCGTTTGTGTGCCCTGTCCGCAGGCCGGCAGGAATCCTCCTCCTCCTCCCGGGACAGGCGGCTGGTTTATGTGTCCAGCGAGGTCAGCCCTCCTTCCCATCCCCTTGGCACCGAAGTGACCAGAGAGGCTTTCCTTGGCCAAATCGGGACCCCCCTACCCTCCATCCCTCCAGGGTGGTGGTGCTCATGCAGAAGTGGCAGACTGGGTGGCATCAGGGCAGTGCGGGGCGTGGCAGCTCTGGGCTCCACGCGCGTTGCTTTTCCCGAATCTTTGTGCTGAGGGTCCCGAGTTTTCTGGTCCAGTCGGATTTCCAGGGAGGCGAGAGTGTGTCACTTAGCAGGGGGACAGTAACCCCGAGGGCAGGGAGGGAGGGACGCTGGAGCTGCCGTGAGAGCCGGGCACCGCGGGTCCCGAGCGCTGTCAGGAGCCGCCTCGCTGCCCGGAGGCACCGGCGTTTCATGTGACCTTATGAAAATGTTATTGGCATCTGGTTTTATTTAAGCCGGGAGATTTGATGCTCTGGAGGCGGCTGGCGGGGGAAGGAAGGGGGTTTGGCCGCGCCGGCGATCGGTGAGGGCTTCCCCTGCGGGGGCAGCGCCGCTGCCTCCCGGTGCTGCCTTTCCACGGTGTGGGAGCAGCGCACGGAGGTGCAGGAACTTTGGCACGGTGGTCCCCACAGGTGCCAGATCTGCCCAGTTCTTCACGTGTGTCTTCCCACAGGGATACAGGGGAGGAGCATCCTTGCCAGAGTCCCCGAGCTCCCGGTGGGGCTCTGCCACCAGCGCCCCCATTGCGCCACAGCCCCGTGGTTGGTGCCGCCGGGGGCTGGCGCTGGCACCGCTCTGTGCAGGGTCCTGGAGGCTTTGGGTTCGTGTTTCAAATGTCAAGGGCATGAGCTATTTCCTGGAAAAAAAAAAATGGACAGATTAAGCAAAAAGCAAATAACACCCACGAGGGAGGGGGCTTTGATTGGGGCTTTGCTCTGGACTTTAACCGGGCCCCCAGGAGCTGGGCCAGGAGCCCTGCACTGCAGGGACCGAGGCAAGAGGTGCTGGTGGGAGATCAGGACCGGGATGCTGTGGGGGTACAGTGGGCAGGAAGCTGTGGCTCTGACCCCTGTGCCTGCCTGTGGGAAGGACCAGTGCCAGGTGTCACCCAACAGCCCCTGCTCTGGCCCTGTGAGCCCCTGGGTGTGACCCTCGACAGTGACCACCCCCTGCCTGGTTTGGGAAGGTGTTCCCTGCTGCCAGCGGCAATATTGATTTGTTCAAGCCCAACCCCATGATAACCTCAGCCACTTCCCTGCACAGCCCAGGTGGGCTGGGGGGCAAAACTCTGCCTCGGCTGTGCCTGACGCAGCTCTGAGCACAGGAGGAACCCTGGCTCCTGGGGTGTCCCCCCTCCACAGAGTCTTCACGGGCCCCAAACCAGAGGAACCGGCAGCTTTGTCAAAAGCTAAAGCCACGCCAAGCACTCGTCTCATGACACTCTGTCCAGCTGCCAACATCTGGGCCGGCAGCTTG
Organism: Geospiza fortis; assembly: GCF_000277835.1. Classification (NCBI taxonomy): domain Eukaryota; kingdom Metazoa; phylum Chordata; class Aves; order Passeriformes; family Thraupidae; genus Geospiza; species Geospiza fortis. The sequence continues at coordinate 213,315 of NW_005054665.1, read as the reverse complement.
GCTGCGCTCCTGGCGCAGGCGGGGATGCCAAGTGCTGCCTTTTGGGATCGGCCCCGCGGGAGATTAACTTTCTTATTCCAGGAATTTCTTCTTTCATGTCTTGGCGAGGGCCGTTCCCCGCAGCAGAGCACGGCTCCACTCCCGGCCGTGGCGCCCGGTGCCGCCCCGGGCCTGGCGGGGGCTCAGCCCCGCCCCGGTGCCTCCACTGCCACTGCAGCTCCTACAGGCAGATTTTGGGAGGCACTGAAGTGTCCTGGAGCTCATTGTCAGCGTGTCAGCTTCCAGGCCTGTAGCTCCAGTGCTGTGGGTGAGCACCTGGTGACATGTGGCTGGCAAGGGCACAGCCAGACCCAGCACACTGCCCAGCACTCACAGCAGGCATTTGTGACCCTACAATAACAGACACACGGCAGAACGAGTTGTTAGTTGTGGCTAATGAGAAGGAAAAACTCCCAGGAGTCTTCCCCAGCGCTGCAAGGAGCTCTACTCAGTGCAGTGGAAGGGGCAGGATGTACCCAGGGCTGTGAGTGACACCTGTGGGGACCAGAGATGGTGACGTGGCACCTGCCAGAAACCACTGCATGCTGTTCCTCGGGGTGCAAGTGGCATTGTGGACACTGGGACACTGTGGGGGCTCTGTGGCACTGAGCCCCCTTGGTCTGTGTCTCTGCAGAGAAGGAGGAGATCGACCACCCCAACAACAGCTTCAGCCCCTGCAGCATCCACGACCGCAAGTGCCTGCAGAAGCAGCAGGCCAAGAGGGTCAACAACGGCAACAAGATGCGCAGCAGCGGGAGCCCTCACCACCGCGAGGACACGCGGGTCATGGTGAGCCCCAGGAGGGCTGGGGAGGGCAGGGAGGGTGCTCCAGGGTCGGGCTCCTGTGGCTCAGGGCCAGGAGCATGTGCCAGCCCTGCGCCCAGCTCAGCCCTCCCTTTCCCCAGGCACAGGGCTCATGCCAGAGCGAGCTGCACCGGGCGCTGGAGCGGCTGGCGGCCTCGCAGACCCGCACGCACGAGGACCTCTATGTCATCCCCATCCCCAACTGCGACCGCAACGGCAACTTCCACCCCAAGCAGGTAGGATGGGCTCTGCCCTGCCACAGGGGACTGGGAGGGGCATTTTGTAGAGCCAAGGTGAGACTGGGAGGGGGACGTGGATGGAGGGGACAGTGACAAGGCACAGCAGAGCCTGCCTGGCTCCTGGCTTTGGTGGGGATCACCCTTTGGGTGCTGAAGGCCCTTTCCAAAAACCCCAGGTGGGATGGGGGTGGTAAAGCCCCAAAGAGAGCTCCTGGTTGGGCTGCCAGGCAGTCTGTGGGGTCCAGGCTTGGTGTCCTTGACCAAAGCCATCCCCACAGTGTCACCCGGCGCTGGACGGGCAGCGGGGCAAGTGCTGGTGCGTGGACCGCAAGACGGGGGTGAAGCTGCCGGGCTTCCTGGAGCTGAAGGGGGACTTGGACTGTCACCAGCTGGCCGACAGCATGTGAGTGTGACCGCGGCGGCCCCGC
>NW_005054665.1:209955-211733 GCF_000277835.1 Geospiza fortis | reverse complement strand
GGGCTGCGTGGGTGGGGTGGGTGGGGGGCACCCCTGATGCTGCTGCTGCTGCTGCTGCTGCCCCGTGGTACCCCCGGTGTTCAGCCTGGCCCCGCAGGTAACCTCGGACACCTGGCAGCTCGGGGGGTGCGGTGGCAGCACCGCATTTGCAGCTCAGTGCCCTCCATGCCACAGCTCTGCAGGGGCAGCAGCAGAAGTGCCTCATCCTGCCCTCCCTGGTGGCGAGAGGCTGCCCAGGCAAGGACTGGGGGATCTGGAGAGACCCCCCTGCCTGCATCCCACCCCGAGTGTGTGTGTGTGTGTGTGTGAAGGGCAGTGTGGCCACTCAGAGCAATAAGAGACCTTCCCCCTCCCTGCTGCAGCCCCCAGACCCACAGCCCAGGACCTCCTCCCCACGGCCCAGCCCCATCCCATTCCCTGTGCAGGGACAAAGCCTCCCATCCATTCTGTCTCCCCCTCCTCCCTCCTGGGGTGAGGGTGTTGAGATCCCCAGGCAAGCAGCATTGAAGGGAAGGTGGAGGGATGAGGGATGCCCAGGAAACACATCCCAGGGGGGAGAGCTTCTTTTGGTTTGAGTATTTTCTTTCTTCCCCAAATTTTTTAGTATTTAAAAAAATGTTGTTGTTGGGATTTAATAAGTGATTGTGTGGCCCCAAGGCTGGAATTCTCCATCCCCAGCGGCCGGGGCACTGCAGTGATGGCTCCTGTCTTCTCTTCTTGGCCAATATGACAAAACTGGGATGGATTCTGGAATGTCTCCATGGTGGGATCTGCAGATTTCACCAGCACAATGTTCTCAGCTGAGAAATTGTCACTGGTTTTGTACCTGGCTTTTCTTCTGGGATGGAAATTTTTCACATAAAAACACCATGGAAAGTGTGCCAAAGACAGAGGGGACTTCCCCAGTCCCCTCCGGACCCACCCTCTGGCTCCATGGCCTCAGTGGTAGGTTTTGGTTTTCCATGTGGATTTGTCCTGTCCGATGCTCCCCGATGGGAACGAAGCGTTTCAGTTTTAGTGAAACACCCTCTGCCCTCCTGCTCCCTGCCTGCCCTGGCTGCCCGTGGCCCTGCTCACACACAGCTTCTAAACTGAGTCCATTTACCTGGATGGTCCTCGGTGGGGAGGGGGGTCCCTGTCCCTGCCACCCCTCAGAGCCCCTGCACCAAGGAAGGGATTCCCGGGGCCAGACCCAGTGCCAGTCCCAGTGCCAGTCCCAGTGCCAGTCCCAGTGCCAGTCCCCTGCGGCAGCACCACAGCAGGACGCAGCGCAGTGACAGCGCCAGCCTGGTGGCCTCGGCCACTCCCCGTCTACACCAGGGCGGGTCCAGTAGAGCCTTTCCTGCTTTGGGGGCTCCTGGCAATGCCCCAGGGCACATTCTGTGTCCCGCTTCGAGGGCTCCAGCGTCTCGTAGCGTCTCTCCTGTAGTTTAGGGCTGTATTTACACACTACCATGTACCAGTGTCCCCCATCCCCAGCGTGTCCCCTGGAGCCCAAGGGGTCCCTGTCCATCCCTCCTGGGCAAAGCCCGTCCCATCAGATTCCCGTGTAGCACCGACCTTTTACAGTACACTTGAACCTTTGTATCCTCAAAAAAGGTAATTACTGTATTTAATTTCCCGTTATTTGACGTGTTTCTGTCGAGTGTGTTTTATCTTTTACGGCTTTAAATTATGGGAGGGGAGAGAGGCAGAGCAGGAACGAGGGGGCTGTGGGATCCCACTGGTGTGGGGACAGGCTCTGGTCACCACCTCTGCCCAAGGAACTGCTCTGGGTT
>NW_005054665.1:194184-209936 GCF_000277835.1 Geospiza fortis | reverse complement strand
CCCCGGGAGCCTACGAGCGTCTGGAAGAACTTCCCTGAGCAGGGATGGTGTGTGAAACAATTAATTTCTTGCTTCCTCATGACTCCCGGCTCAGTGTCTCCACCGGTGCCACCGGGAGGATTGTCCCTGTCGCCCTACACAGCGCCACCGAGCAGCGGCGACGGCGCCAGCCTGGGGAGGGGACCCTGGACCGGCTTCAAAGTTCAAGGGCACACCGGGACAGGCACTGGCTGCTCCAGGGACACGGGCTCGAGGCCAGGCAGTGCTGCAGCCCAAGGCACACGCGCAGGTGCCTGCTGGTGCCAGGGCGCACCGGGCACCTCCAGCCCCGCACGGTGTTTGGGGAGGGGGTCAGGATGCAGGCAGGAGATGCCCAGGCACAGGAATTGCGACAGCCGCTCGCTTCCCGGCCATGGCTCCGCTGTGTCCCAGTGTCTGAGCCGGGCTGCGGGCGGTGCTGGCGTTGTGCAAACAGCACCGGGATGGGCTGCAGCCAATACAGACATCCCAGAAATCTGCTGGCACGGCAGATGGGCTTCCTGGAGCCCAGCCCCGTGCCCTGGCCCTGTGCTGATGGCTACCAGGGCTGGCTGGGCTCGGCGGGGCAGCACAACCCCCAAAGCCTTTGCCCGTCCGCATTCCCAGCTGCTGGTCCTGACCAGCAACATGGTAACAACAGAGTCCAGCTCTGGGGGTCCTGGGGCTGCCCCAGGGTCTCAGGGCTGAGGTTCCACAGCCCAAACTGCCTGTGACCTTGGGGAGCTGCAGCCCCCTGGTCCCTGCAGCACGATGGGGACAGCAGAGGCACCTGGATCCCTTGGGGCACCAGCTCCTGAGCTCACCATGCAGTGCTGGGTTGTGGCTGAGCAGAGCTCAGGGCAGAAGGACCAGGGGGACAAAGCTGCTGCTGCTGTCTCCTCTTGGTGCCCCATATGCTCCTCCTTCAGTGACCCCAATATCTGTTCTGGTCATTGCCAAGAGTGGCCACATCTAGACCTGCTCCACAGCCTGGCTGGAGCACAGGGACTCTGCCCTGGGTGCATCTGTTCAGCTGTTCTGGAGCAGAGCAAGTGTCTCCATTGCTGCCATCCATGCTCGTGGTGTTGTTGAAAAATATTCTACTGCTTTATTGAAAATACCCCTGCCAGGGTTTGTTAACATGGGGGCCAAAATTAAACCAAAGCAGAGGCACCAAATGAGAAATAAGGTAGAGAAGAGCGTGGTGGCCTCAGAGCTGCTTTCTGCTCTGAGCTACAGCACGAGCTGACCCTTCAGCTGCTGCAGATCATGGCAGAATCGTCTTCCTCGAGGCCCTGCCAATTTACGTCATCTGAGAATCCGGCCCAAATTCAGGCAAGTCATTTCCAAAAACCCGATGATGTTTCACTGTCATGGAAATGTCACCATTTATTTCCCAGCTCTCTGCAATGCTGGGAGGTCGAGCCCTGCCCGCAACCCTGCACTGCGTAAAAGGGCAGGAGAATTTCCCAGCACCAGGAAAAATGCGCTGCTCTGTCATTCCTGCCTGTGGATGCTGCTTGCTCCTCGAGGGAAGCAGCTTTCCAGCAGGACTTAGTCATTTTATACGCTTTGATTTGCAAAGCTGCCTCTCTGTGCTGCTCAGGGGGCGATTCCTCCCCCAGACTTTCCCTCCTGCAGCACTGGGGTGTCAGGGCTGAGTCCCCAACTCAGTTCAGCTCCGTGACCTCCCCCAGCCCAGACACCCCAAGAACAGGGCACCTCATGGCTGGTGGAAAGCCCAGCCAGAGCATTGTGGTCCTTCAAAGCAGATAGTCCAGCGGAGGGACAGTGGTTCCATAGAGAGCACAGCTCCCATCCCTTTCCCAGGGCAGCCAGTGCCCCATGGAGAGGCTTGGAGGAGATCTCATCCCACCAGAGCTGAAAGTCTTAACTGAGGCTCCTGATGTGGTGGTGCATAACAAAAAAATTCGAAATACGTGCTGTTGCCAAAATGCAACCCAGAAGCAGGAGAAGGGGAGCAGGAGAAGCTCAGCAGTGTGTGGGCAGCTGCTGGCCCTGAGTGTCCCAGGGCAGTGTCCCTATGGGCTGGGCAGGAGCTGGCGGAGCAGGTCGATGACAAGGGACACTGGCTGCACGGTGTCGTACTCTGCAAACAGGTGACAGAGGTTCTCCGAGTCTGTCTGGCTTTTGGCCACGAACCCAAAGATTCTTTGAGAAAGAAAAGAGGCTTATTCAGTTTGCATCCAGGAATCTGAAGGAATAGGCTGAAACCAGCCCAGCCACAAAGCCAAATCCCAGTTCCAGCAATTCCACCTTGGCCCGCTCCCCAATCACGTTTCCTTGGAAGCCAAGCAGCCGGGAGGAGCATTTTTGGCAAGGCTTCCCCAGCTGTGAAAAGATTCTTGAGCACAAGGTAGAGCCAGATATAAACTCACTTCCTGAACCCAGCACAAGTCCCTGGGAAGGCTGTGGGATTTGGATGAGGGGTTCTGCATGAGGGGATGTGGAAAACTGGGCTCAGCCAAACCTCTCATCCAAACCCCCCCAAAAAGCTTCACCCATCAGTCCCATGCCTCATCCTGCCACCATGGTAACTTCTATCACATCCCCTCCTCATTTCTGAGCTCATTCTTTGCTGCTCTGCAATGCTGCCACTTCCCAAAGCTGCAGCATTCCCCCGGATTCCAGCCCCCCACTCCATGCAGGAGGTCTCTGCTCTTACCTGGAGGACTTGCAGTACTTCTGCCACCTGGGGGAAGAACAGAATTGGAGTTGCTCAGAGGCTGATGTTTAACTCATTCCATCAGCTGCAAAGCCAAGGGTTATGTTTAGATCCACCCCAGCACAGTGTGCCCAGGGCAGTTTTATGGGATTTGGGATTTGAAGTGGTGCAGAGGCACTGGGAACCACAGGGAAGGGAGCACAGCAGTGGTGGGTGGTTCTGACAGGCACGGCTGCCCAAAACTCACTTTCTGTTCTCAGGGTCCATCCCACAGAACCTGATGGCAGCCAAGGGGTAATGTCGCCTGAAAAACACCCTGGAAGAGGAGAGGGAATCGTTAGGAAAGGGAAGGGCCTGGGAAAGGACATGAATTTGCAAATCCTATTGTGCCTGTGGGAGACTGAGGGTCTCAAGGCATCCCAAATCCCCAACCCTGAGTGCAGCTGGTTCCCTGCCATGCCACCAAACCCAGCACCCCTTGCTATGGTGTCAAATCCATCCCTGGATGGTGACATGGATTTGTCCAACCAGGACAGGTTTTCCTGAGGCTGGGAGGTGAGGAGGGAGCTGCCTCTCCATGAACCCCCCCCTCCCTTGGCCCATCCAAGCTCTTACTTCCTCTGGACGTCGGTCAGCGTGATGCCCTGCTCCGTCACCCTGAAGTGCACCAGGGTTGGGGTGGGCAGCGTCTCCAGCTCCAAGGTGCAGGAGATGCCCTTCAGGATGGCTGGGGCTCCCGTCAGCGTCTCCACGTTCACCGAGTGGAGGTACAGGACGTTGCACACTGCAAGGACAGCGCAGCTCAGCACGGATGTGACCCGGGCCAGAGGCAGGGCTGGGTCCTGGGGGTCATCCTGCAGATCCCTCACACGGACCCGGGTCAGGTTTGTTTTGACGAAAATTAAAAGGTTTGGTGACTCAGAAATTCTTCACTAATTTAGTTTGGTTTGCTTTAATTCTTTGCGCTAATTGTTGTAAAAGTCAAAGTATTTAATTTCCCGTTTCTAAATGTCACATTTGCTGGTTTTTTTTTTTCTGTTTATTACATATTTCCTTTAATGAAAAGCAGAAATACCCCAAGCTAATGAAGGGCTGACGGCCAACCTAAAACATGACATTTCAGGCTGATTGAGCTGTTTAAAGGGCTGTTCTGGGTCAAACTAAACTTTCCAGCTTGCCAACTGATTTTTCAGAATTTCCAGCAAAACAAAGCAGTCCCCAGCTCCCCAGCCTGCGCTGTGACCCGTCCATGTGGTCTCCTGCCCTTCATTCCTTGCTCTCACCTGGAGCCCACCCAGGCTGAGGTGCACAGACCCTTCCCCATCCTGCTCTGGCATTCCCACATGTGCCCTGTAAGGGAATTTCACCAGGCCCTGATTGCCCATCCCTCTCCTAAAGCTCCAGCTGTTCCATCCCCATTGAAGCCCATCAGGAGAGAGCCTTAAAAATCAGGAACTCTTTAAAACTGTGGAACCCGGGGGTCTTTTATCAGCCTCACGACCTCAAGAGCTGTGTTTTCAAGCAACTTGAGGACCCAAAGTTTCCTTTCCTTAAAAATATCAGGTTTCCTTGCAACCCAGGGAAAAATCTGCAGAAATCCTGCAGCTATCTCCAGCCCCATGGGGAAGCTGGGGGGGGATGTCACAGCAGTGCCCACCCCTGCACAGGGGTGACCTGCTGCTGTCACAGTGTGCCCAAGGCTGTCCCCAGGGCCAGCAGCTGGCTCCTGTCCTCACCTGCAGTTTTCCTGGCCAGGGACAGGGCAGGCTCAGGAGCGCAGTCAGGGCTGTCCAATCCATCAGCGAGATCTGCACAAAGGACAAGCAGGAGCAGTGATGCCACAGGCCAGGCTGAGCTGGTCACCTCTTTGGCCTTTCCTTATCTCACAAGAGGCTCAGAGGCACAGGACCACTCTAATTGCAGGGGTTTAGAGCAGTAATTAACTTAATTGCCCTTCATTTCCCTCTCCACTCACCTCTGATCTCCCACTCCCACTTCCCTTGCCCCCAGCGGAAAGGAGTCGCCACCCTCCTGTCCCCAGCTCAGCTCTGCGGGTCCCTGCTCCACCTGCAGCCATGGCAGCAGCCCCTCGCAGGCACCTGGGGGGGGCTCAGACCCCTCCCCACAGCAGGACCTCGCCCACCTCCCTGGAACAGCGGGAGGGGCCGCCCGGAGCCTCCCTCCTGCCCCATCTCCTACCTCGGGTGGGGATGCTGAGCTTGCAGGGCAGCGCCAGAGGGGTGATGGAGTGCTGGTAGACGAAGGCAGAGAGGCTCCCTGCAATCAGAATTGTGAGTTATGGGGGTCTGCTGCCTGGAACCCCTCACCCACACACCTGCAACAGTGTCCCAACAGGGAGAGATCATGTTCCTGCTTTGGAGCCATGGTCTCACTTCCAGGGAAGGGCAGGCAGGACCTGGGGCTGGGGGGTCCCTGTGCTGCCAGGTGTGCAACACATTCACCTGGTGCTTCCAGGGGCTTGGGGAACAGCTCCTGGGGCTGCCAGGGCTGCTGTGGGCACAGCACCATCCTTACCAAAATACAGCTCCTCGCTGGCGCCCTTCAGGTGAACCCCTTTGGTGGAGGACTCGATGAGGAAGTGCCGGACGAGGTCACTGCTCTCCTCACCTGCAAGAGGAACCACAATCAGCACCAGCACCGGCCCCAGCGCCACTGTGTCACCCCTGGCCGCCCCAGAGTCCTGTCACAGGGCATCACTGGAGCTGCTTTGTGCCACCATCGTGGTGCCAGCCCCTGTGACAAGCCAAATGGGCACACACAGACTCTCCACCAGCGCCTCCCACACACCAGAGTGCTGTGGCTTCTCTGTGGCTTTGAGTAATTTCAGTTAAACCCTTGAAGCAGCCCCCTGTGCACCCCCTCACCTGTCTGGCTGCCCGAGGGAGAGCCAGGAACCTTCATGGCCAGCCCGAAGGAGCCCCGGAAGGAGGTGCTGTCCCTCACCAGGAACGTGCCCGGCTCCTTGTCCCTCAGCAGCTGGATTGCTGTCAGAGCACAGGCAGGGGCTCAGCCAAGCACAACAGGTGGGAACTCCCTGCCCTGTGCCCTGCTGCTCTGCAGGGAGTCCCTCCTTGGCAGCAGCAGCAAAAGCTCTGGAGCGTGTGCCAAGGACACCACAGCCCTGGTGTGGCACCAACTGCAGTGTCCCTGCAGGGCCCTGGCTTTGTCCCACGGGTCCCTGCAGCCCCCAGGACACTCAGCCCCTGGCCAGGCCACGCTGTGTGACAGGCAGGAGAAGATTTGCTGGGCTTGGAGGACACAGAGGGGCCATGACACAACCCTTGAGAGGGTCCCTCCACGCCCATCAGCCCCCAGCAGGCTTTGATTTGCCCCCAGTGAGTCCCCACAGGGACAGTGGGGAGCTCTGGGGACAGGCCAGAGCCCGAGGTGGGGTCACAGCCATAGAGCCTTTCCTGCCTCACCTCGGTCCCTGCTGATGCTTGGCTTGAACCAGAATTTGGATGTGTCCATCACAAACTTCATGGTGGGCTGCCCAGCCTTCAGGGGACCTGCAAGAGAGCACAGAGTGTCAAGGCCAGCAGGAACCTGAAGGACCTCCACAGATGGCAGAGCCCAGCAAAGGCATTTCTCTCTCAGGGTGGCCAGGGCTGAAGGTTTTTCAATCCTTTTGAATCCTTTCCTCCCCACTCCTCAGAACAGCTCGTTCTCCATGTAATTATCTCTCTTGGCAGGCAGTGATGTAGTGCAGAGAGGGTCACATGAAATCCCCTGGCAGCGCCAGCCTGCCCAGCCCTGCACAATCCACTGGACCATGGGATTTACACCAGGATCTGACCCACACACCCTCCTGCTATTCCCATAAGGATTCCAATTAAAGCCCTCTGGCCTGAGAGCTCCCTCTGCTCATCTCCTCCAGAGAACAATAGCCCAGTGTCTGCCCTTGAATGAGGGACCTTGTGAACCCTGGTACCTTTTGGTGTCCTCAGAGCAAACGGGAACCCCAACCCCTCCTCCCAACCCGCTCTGGGTCTGCAAACAGGACAGCACAGCACAGAATGATGCTTCTCATTCTCAGGTGCTATAAATAGGTGCATCTGCATCTCCTGGAGGGAGCAGAGCATTCCTGGCTGCTGAGCCCATGTCCCAGGACACCGGTGGGCAGAAAGCTGTGCCCAATCCTGGGTCACCACCCTCAGCCTGGAGACCACCCGGGCCATGGGGGAACACAGCAAGCACCTCTCATCCTTTGTGTCTATAAGCAGAGGGAATATAAGCAGCTAAAGCAGAGGGAAAATGGGGTTTGCCCCCTGTTTCCCAGCAGTTTTGGGCTGTGCTCTGCTTCCCACCCTGCCCCGTGACTCACTGTCCGAGAGGCAGCTGAGGGTGGGCGCTGACTGCGCGTTGTTCAGGCCCCCAAGCCTCGAGGCCGGGCTGCAGCTGGCCAGGGGGGGCTGTTTGGCAGAACTTGGGGGGGCTTTGGCCAGCTGGGCTGGGGGAGCTGCCTGCCCGGGGCTGAGGGGAGCTCTGGCCAAAAGCCTCCCTGGGGTGAGCCACGGTGCCAGAGGAAGGGGAGCAGGGGCTGCCCAGGGAGCTGGAGGGCGACAGGGAGGCAGCGGCCGAAGCATCGGAGTCGTCGTTGTGGAGCGAGTGGGTGCTGCTGCGGGAGGGAGACAGAGCACAGATCAGGGGGGTGTTCACACACAGAAACCATGCCAGCCACTGCACCAACCCTGCAGGGCGTCATCTGCCAGCCCAAGGAATGAGGGACTGCCCTGTGGCCCTTCCAGCGGGCACAGGTGGCATTTACCTGCCCAGGATGTAGCTGGTGTCAGAGCCAGGGCTGGTGGAGAGCTGGGACACCCAGCTGCCCCTCTGCCGGGCCCTCAGCACCTGCACGGGCTTCAGCAGGTTGTCAACACCTGGGGAGGTGCTGAGGGCCCCGGGGCTGCACGAGGCCGTGTCCGTGTGTCCTGCCAGGCACTGCCAGGGAGCGCTGGTGCTCTCGGGCGCTTTGCTGCAGCTCAGGGCGGCCGGCTGGGGACTCGGGGGTCCGGGTGGGCTGGAGAAAACCACGCTGTCACTAGAGCTGTATTTGCCTCCCGGTGCTCCTTTTTGGGGCAGGAAGCTGTTGGTCTGAGGGGACCTGGAGAAGGGGGTGCCTGAAGGGCTGGGGGAGCCCTGTGGCAGGTCAGGCCCCGTGGCTCTGCCCGGTGTCAGCTCTATGTACTTGATGTCTGCAGAGACAGAGAGAGAGAGGGTCATGAAGGATCTGGTGTGTGCAAGCTGGGTTCCTCAGCAAAGCTCTGTGGGGAACGTGTCTGTTCTTCCTGCTGGGAATTTTGGCTCCCTCTCTGCAGGGCTGGGGGTCCAGCAGTGTGTTGAGAGCCTGTGAGGGCTGATTCCTCAGAGACCCCAAGATGAAGTGATCCCCCCTGTGCTGGCAGGCTCCAGGGAAGGAAGGGGGTTACGTGCGGTCACGTCTGGCTGCTCAGACCCCCCTCGCCAGCATTACCCAGCCAGGACCTGCCCAGACCTGCAGCCAGAGGAGGGTGTTCCCTCCAGCAGCTGCTCTGTTTGTACCTGACTCAAGAGAAAAACACCTGGCTGCTCCCCCAGGGCTGACGTCAGGTTCGGAGGGTGGCCCTGCACACCCTGGGCAGAGGGGATGTCACCTGGCCCCAGGTACAGCTGGAGCAGTGGAATATCCACGTGGGACAGGGACAGATAGAACATTCTTGGTGTACAGGACCAGCCATGCTGGCAGCAAGCACAGACCTGGCAGGGGCTGGCTGCTCCCTCCTCCTTTCTCCCACCCTGCACAGATCTCTCTGGAGCAGTCTCTGTGCCTGTGTCCTGCTCTGGGATTCTTTCTGCTCAGAGCCAGCCCCTGCTCTTGCCATTAGTGACACAGGAACACCCCTCACAGCATCTCCTGTCCAACAGCCTCAGTGGAACCTCACAGCCAGCACCAGGTGCACGTCAGGTCCAGGCTTCCTTGGACGAAGCCAGCACTTCTGGCTGAGCTGGAAGAGCCCTTTTAGCAATTCAGACTTGATTTGAGTGCTTGCAGCAATGGCAGATTCATCACATCCCAGAGGAGCTGCTGCTGTGGTTAATCACTTCATCACTCCAGAGCCAGAGGTGTGCACCTCCCTTCCAGCCTGGACGTGCCCAGCTTTGCTTTCAGCTCCTGCTCCTTGCCCTGCCATGGAGTTCAGCAAAGTTCCCCTTCTCAAAGGAGTTTCTCAGAAAGGGAAAATCCTTTTTGCTGCAGCAAAGACAAACTGCTCTGACAGCCCTGAGCTCCCTGCCCGTGCTGTGACAGGTCCTGATGGACCTGCTGTGTGAGAGCTGCTGGCCCAAGCACCAGCCTGAGCTCTGGGGCACGGAGCTGGATGAGCAGGAAAAGCACAGGGTTGTACAGAAGTGATTCTCTGAGTCCCTTTGTGCCAATCCCAGCAGAAAATTGGATAAACACAGCCAAGGAGGCACTGGGTGTGCCAGGAGGGCTGGTCCCCAGTGGAGACACAGCTGGATCATGGCAGGACAGAGCCAGAGCCAGAGCTGCTGCCAGCAGCAGCTCCTCCAGTGCCCAGCCTGGGGGCAGCTCTGTGGCCATGTGCCCTGGCACCAGTGCTCACACCCTTGCAGTGAGCTGGCCGGGTGCTTTTTGTCAATATCTCCCCAAAATGAGAAAAAAAAAGGGGATTTTTAATTGTTCTTTAAAGAACTGACAAGAGTCTGTGCACCGGGCTGATGAGGCCTTTTACCTCCTACTTCTCTGCCTTTGCTCCTCTTATCACCTGTGGTTAAACCTCAAATATTTGCTCAAGACCTTGGCAAGTTTTCCAGCATCAAGGAGTGGCAAAAGTGCCACAAACACGGAGCCCAGATGTCACGCAAGCCAAGATCTGAGATCTCCTTTCTCCTCTAGGATCTAGAAGGATCCAGAAGGAATAATGCCTCTCATGAAGGTGCCTCCTGTTGCTGCAGCATTTCACAGATTCTGCTGAGCTGGAAGGGGCTCATCAAGATTTAGTGCCGTGTTTAAAGCTTCCTCATGGTCTCCACTAAAAAAGACAAGAACAGGCCCCTCTCACCTCTCTTGGGCACCATCAGTCCCTGCCACCCTCACACCAGGGCACAGGCTGCAGGGCTGGAGCAGGAGCAGGTGAGTGAACACTGCCCTATGGGAGGAAGTTTGTGTAAAAAACCAAGAGCTGTTAAAAGAAAATGAAAGCTGGGGTGAGGCTTTCCCCACGGAATTCATGGCCAGCTTTCCAGATGTTCAGTTCCACGCTTGCAGCCAGATTCTCCAGACCATTAGCACGTTACCTGTGGAGCTGCTTGGGGCTCCAGCCCCTGAGCAGTGCAATGGGTCAGGCACTGAGCAGCCAGAGCTGGATCTGCACTTTGGCACAGTATTTTATCTGCAAGGCCACCCTGTCCATCCCAGCAGGAAGCAGACACTGTCTGCTCTGGAATTGCCTGGCTCCTGCAGTGCCTTGCACACCCTCACACCCTCCTCATCCTTCTCCCTATGTTTGCATGAGGCCTCAGGGAGAATTGAATTATTATTTTTTTTTTTTGTCTTTAACACCCTCAAATTTGACCTTACTGTGGGGAACTGATTGTGGAGGTATTTCCATGTGTAAAGACAAGGATGGGCAGTAAAGCTTTTGGGAAGCAGTGAGGCTTGAGGCACCTGAACCACCCTGAACCTGTCCTGTCAGCAGTGTCAGCTCCCCTTGTGCTGGGGCTGCCCCGTGCACAGGGTGTTGAACACCCAAAATGAGCAGGAGAGCCCAGGCAGGAGTAAAAAATCAGAGTTTGGGCTGCAGGGATGACAGGGAAGAGTTGCACAAGGGGTCACACAAGGCACTGTGAGCAGAGGCAGGGCTGGTATGTGCTGCTGGTGCCTTGCCTATGCCAGGTATGCTGCCCAGGGAGTGCACAAGCCCTGGAAAAAGAATTTCCCTGGCACAAGGGTTAGGAACACTTAAATGGGATGGTTGTGCAACACTCGATACCTTAGCCCAGGGCTCTGGAAATCTGGCTGCAAAGCCATGTGCTCCCACAGGTCAAGTGTGACCCTGGGAAAGGTTCTGCTGCCCTTGAGGGGAGCAGGGTCCTCACTGGGCACCCAGAGCCTGTCACTGGTGGTGACAACTGGGATTAGAAGTTTTCCAACAGCTGCAAGTCCCCATTTGTAATGAGAATTGTTTTCTTCAAACACGGGGAAATGGACATCAGGTAGAACTAAAAGCTGTTTTCCCTGCTCCTTTCTGGACAGGAGACACATCAACAGTGATCAGAGCAGGGCTGTGGAAGCACTGGAGTCAGGCAGAGCTTGGACACACAGCTGCTCCTTAATATGGAGCCCTGATGTCAGGACAGTGATCCTCCTGGGGACAGCAGGGAATGTCCCTGGTGCCCATTTCCAACCTCCCCAGGAGCTCAGGACCTTGTGTGGGTCAAAAGAACAGACATGTGCCCAACCAGGCTCTGATTTTTACCAGATGGGAGCTTTGGTGTCTCCACAGCCCAAGCCCTTCCTTTGCCTCACCTATTGCCTCCTGCTCCTGCTTCTTGGTGGCCGCAGTGTCACCCTGAGCAGCAGGCTGGCCTGCAGCCCTCACTGGCCTGCATGGCAGTGGCTGGAAGGTGGGATCAATCTCTAGGATCATCTGGTTGAGAGTCTCTATGGTTATATCCAGAGAGGGAGACATTGGCTGATCCTCAGGGTCCGTGCTGCTGTTCTCCTCCTCTTTTGGCTGGCTCGGTGCATGGGGTCTCTCCAAGGAGGAATTCTGCTGGTCCTTCCCCTGCGTGTGAGCAGCCACCAGCTCTGGCAGGGGCTGGGCTCCATACCTGGGGAGCAGGTGAGCCTTGGGGTGCACCATGGAGGGGGGATCAGTCCAGCTTTCTGTGGAGTAGTAGACGTACTTGCCTGGCAGCCTGGGGTACCCCGCTGGGTGCAGGCCCTTGCTTTCCTCCGGTGAGGAAATGCACACAGTCTGCCCAACACGCAGCACGTGGGATTCTATGACCTGTGACATGCTTTGGTTTTCCGCTTTCACAGCTTAGAGGCCAAGGGAAACCTCCTCCTCCTCCTCCTTCCTCCAGCAGGGACCTCAGACCCCGTCTTCAATCCAGTCTCCAGCGGAACAGGAATCTGAGGAATGCAGAGAGGAGTGGTTACACAGGCATGCCCCGGGCAGGAGCAGACTCCAAATCCCCGTTTTTATGGACTTTTCCACTGGAGTGAAAGCTGGAATTCAGCTCATATGAAATCAAGTCCCCCTGTGCTGCTTTTCCAGCCCCTCCAGCCTCTGCTCCCAGTGCCAGAGCGTAGCCAGGCAAGCGCATGAGAGGCTCGTTGGCAGCAGCTTTTCAGGATACAGAGGCCTAAAATGGAATCCTGCTTTTATTTGCTTATTTTTCTGGATTAAGAATGAAATGAAGGCTCTAGCAGCCTTTCCATGGGACCCTGACCCCCGGGAGCCAGCAAGGCTGGAGCCCTGTGGGGCAGAGAGCTGGAGCTGCCTGCCAGGCCAGTGTCCTGCAGGAGGGTGTACAGCTAATCCAGGATTTTATTTTCCTGGTACAACACAAGTCTGGAGGCCTGTGGACGTGGCTGCTGCCTCAGTGGTGGTGCTGCTCGAGGAATCTGACTGCAGATAGGTTTTGAATACTTTGCTTTAGGCAGAAAGTGTTTTTTTATTCCCCATTATAAACCCCTGTGGAATGAAGTTGGCTTCCCTCAGAGGTTTGGGGAAAAGGGTCTTGGGATGCTGTTTGGAGGTGGGGAAGTTGTCCTTCTGCATCAGCAGCCAGATGGGGTGCCCCCAGCTGCTGGGCAGGAGCTGTCCCTCAGCAACACGCTGCCACCTTCACTCCTTTGCCTTGGGATGAGGACAATAACCCTGCACCCCTCTGTACCCACTGTGGCAGCCCAGAGCTCCGTGCTGGGGACATCCAGGCCCAGCACAGTCCCTGTGCCAGCACCACACTGGCCTCTCTGGTCCCTGGGAAGGGCAGAATTGGTGGAGACCACGGGGGATGCAGAGTTCCAGAGCCAAAGCTTTGGGGGCAGGAGTTGATGCCCCAGCTTAGGGCTCCCTATCCACATCCTGTGCAGATCTGGCGTGTGACACTCACAAACAGAGGGGTGCACTGTCACAGACATCTGTTATGAAAAATCCTTTCCTTAGGATTTTTCCTCCTGAGAAGCTGAGAGGCCTCAAGAACAAAATGTAAACAATGGTTATCTGCTGCTGTGGAATGCAACAGGTGGATCTGTGATTGGCCCATGTTGGTTGTTTCTAATTAATGGCCAATCAAAGTCAGTTGGCTCGTACAGAGAGTCGGAGCCACAAGCCTTTGTTATCATTCCTTCCTACTCTATTCTTAGCAAACCTTCTGATGAAATCCTTTCTTCTATTCTTTTAGTATAGTTTTAATATAATATAGATCATAAAATAATAAATCAAGCCTTCTGAAACATGGAGTCAGATCCTCATCTCAAGGCCCCTGTGAACACTGTCACAGTACACTTAGTAAAATATTTGTCCTGCCCTGCACCAGCCTCCAATGACAGAATTATTTACTCTCTTATCCCGGGCTGATTAACGATGGAGTCACAGGATTAGGAAGCAGACACTCTGCTCCCAGGCAGTCCCTCAGCCCCGTGGGCGCGGGCAGGAGCTGGGCTGGTGCCCTGCGTCACCGCCCGTAATCAGTGACTAATTACACTAATTACCCTGCCAGGTGTCAGAGCAGGAACGGGGGGTGCCTCCGAACAGGGCAGCTCTGCCCTGGCTGAGTTATATAACCCCGGAGAAGCCCCATATCTTGCTAGAGAGACACACGGGCTCATCAAATGCAGGGAATTCGAAGCAAAACATCGCTGCTGCTGTCAGCACCCAGCCCCGGGCGAGTCAGGGCAGGTAAAGCCTCTCCAGGGCTTCTGAGAGCTGCAGGAGTGAATAAATACCTCAACCCCATTCACCTCGCTGTCAGCCCGGCCCCCGCCGTGTCTCCTGAGCCTCTGAGAGGTTTCAGTGCCAGGAGTGGGAGCAGGGCTGTGCTGCAGCAAGGGAAGCACCTCCGGAGCCTGAATTAGGCAGCTCTGAATTGTTGCTAATTATTCCTAGAGGTGGGAACCTCTGGGAATTTGGGGCTGTGCTGTCGCAGCCAGGTCTGCCACAGTTCCCAGAGGGGATGGACTGAGTCTGGAGCTGGCTATCCCTGTGGAGAACCAGTTGGGAAGGGATCTGCCAGAAATTGGGGGGCTGCAGGTAGTGGGGTCCCTCCTCTGACTGCAGCAGTGCCACAGCCCACAGTGCCCTCCCTGCTGGCTGTGCCATGGCCAGCACCAGCCCCTGGCTCTTCCTTGGCATTCCCAGAGCCCAGCCCCAGCCCCGGGCCCCTCCTCGGGTTCCCAGAGCCCAGCACCAGCCCCTGGCTCTTCCTTGGCATTCCCAGAGCCCAGCACCAGCCCCTGGCTCTTCCTTGGGTTCCCAGAGCCCAGCACCAGCCCCTGGCTCTTCCTTGGCATTCCCAGCCCCAGGGCACAATGGATGCAGGAGCAGGCTGGCACCCAGCCCTCCTTCCCCCTTTCCATGCCAGGACTCTGCCCACAAAGTTTCTGCCACCTCAGGAGTGACAGCACAGCTCTGCCAGGGGGTGCAGGTCAGAGCCCAGGTAAGCAGATGCCCACCTTGGGGAACCACCCAAGGTCTCCTGGCACGGGGCACCGTGTGCCACAGCAGTGCCAGCTCTGCGTGAGAAGCGCAGCGTGGTCCCAGGCTCGGAGGGAGCGTTTGTTAAATATAAAAAGCAGAGTCATTCCAGGTCAAAAACACAAGCGAGATGGAGTGAAAATTGGATTCTCCCCTGGGGAGAAGAACTGCCTGGCTCCAGTCAGCATCCACAAGACAAGGCTGGTTTTAATTTAAGTAGGTACAGAAATAACGTGCAGGATGCATGAACCAGGGCTGTCGGGGCCTCCAGGAGCATGCACGCAACAGCTTCCCTCCTTTCTTGTACTCCTGCCCTGAGTTTTTGATCTTTCTCAAGTGTGATGCTGCCAGAATTAGCCTCCAAACCTCATTTCTCCTCCCTTCCCTTCTCTGGGTTGAAGTGAGAGGTCTCCCAAGCTCCTCAGAGGAATTTTGAGCCTTGGCTGTGGGGTTTTGTGCTTGGAGCAGCAAAGGGGAAGGGCTGAGGGGAAGGAGGAATCACAGGGTGGCTGCTGGCCACCAGAGTGGCCCAGGCAAATGCTGCCCACAGAGATCAGGACCTCCCCAGAGCCACAGGGAATGGGCTGGGCAGGGTCTGGCTGTGCCCCTGGGCAGGGAAGAGATGCCAGGCATGGGCACAGGTAGGAGCCTGTGCCATGAGCCATGCCCTGGGCTCTGTGCCCTGATTCTGGGGCAGAATCAAGCAGAGGGAACCCCAGCACTGCAGCCATGCCCAGACAGGCTGGTTCAGCCAGGCCTGGGAGATCCACTGGCTGCATGGAAATTCCAGGGAAGGAGCTCTGTTGTCTCAAGGCTAGCACAGAAAGGGATGGAAATAAGCTGGCACAAACACAACCAGCCTGGAAATGGCAGAGTTTCTGCTGCTGGAAGCAGGCTGTGGAACAGAACTCTGTCTAAGTTGAAGGGGACAAGTCACAGATTTCATAGGCAGATGGACACTTAGAAATGTCCTCAGTGAGGCATCTGGAGCTGCAGCTCAGCCCAGTAACCCCAGCTCTTGGCAGGCACCCCTGAGGTAGGAAAATGAGCTGGGCTGGGGGTGTCAGACTGGGACTGGAGCACCCAGGTGGGGCAGGGTGTGGGGTGCTGTGTCTGGAGGGCTGCAGGGCACAGGGTGCTGTGTCTGGGGGGCTGCAGGAGGTGGGTGCTGTGTCTGGAGGGCTGCAGGGCACAGGGTGCTGTGTCTGAGGGGCTGCAGGGGATGGGGTGCTGTGTTTGGAGGATTGCTGTGTCTGGGGGGCTGCAGGGCACAGGGTGCTGTGTCTGGGGGGCTGCAGGAGGTGGGTGCTGTGTCTGGGGCG
>NW_005054665.1:192951-194050 GCF_000277835.1 Geospiza fortis | reverse complement strand
GAGCCGGGACACGGCCTCGCTCCCTGTCTGTGCAGACCCCAAAACAGCTCAGCCAGCTGCCAAGGCTCGTTGTTTTTCCTTGCAACGTGAGCCCTGGGAGCCTCCCGATGACAAGGCTGTTACACATCCCCTGGCCAGGAAGGGCAGAGGGAACTGCTGGGACACCCAGGATTTCCAGAGCTCATTACACGCGGTTTAATCGCTGCGAGGGCTGCGGGCGACTTGCCTGGATTAGAGGGGCGTGCTTAGGGGGTTGAGGAAGAAAGTTCCCATGGTTATGCTGTGTTTTCCCTGCAGAGCAGGGAGAGCCGCGGTATCACATGGCAGATAAGAATCCACAGCCCAGCTCCGGGGGGTTCCAGCACCTGGTGCCCCGAGGAGGGGCTGCCCGAGGGGGAGTTTGTCAGAGCCTCCTCCCTCGCTCAGACACGAGCGATTAGGAGCCTCAGCAGCAAGAAAAAGGGGAGCGTTTATGAAATCCCAGACAGCATCTTGGTATCTGCCCAGCCCCCGGAGCCGCACCATGGGGCAGCATCCACATGAGCAGTGCCAGAGCAGGATGTTTGGTGGGGCAGCGAGAAACCCTCCAGTGCAACCCGAGAGCATCCCCAGCGGGAGCCACCCACCCCCAGTGACCCCCCCCTCCCAAAGTGCTGCTTGTTTAGCAACACTTCAGACTTCTGGAAGGGTCTCCAGGCCTTTGGAGGAGGCGGGTTGTTAGGAATGTTGAAATCGCTGCTCCAGCAGCTCCCCCTCCCACTGCCTTACAGCCTTTTCCTCTCCTGGGACAGCTCTTTCCCCTCTGGCAAGAGCTTCTCCGGGCACAAGAGCAGCACAGAGCCTGGTCCTGCTTTCCAAGAGAGGTCCCAGCACAGCAGAAGTTTCCCTCCCCTCTTTGTGGGTGAGCAGTTGACATGGGGGGCTCAGGGACAGCAGTGTCTTTAGAGCAGGGTGTCTGTCTAAAAATAGGCTAAATTAGCAAATCCTAAGAATGTTTGAGATGAGTTACAGGAACAGACACTAACGAGCTCCTCGGAGCACAAGCCAGGATGTTTCTTCTCTGAGACCATGGGAACATCTCCCTCCAGCCCTTGTGGGA
>NW_005054665.1:191641-192905 GCF_000277835.1 Geospiza fortis | reverse complement strand
GGGGAGACAAAGGGAGGGAGAGGGTGGCAGCTGCTGCACGGGGGGGCTCTGCACACTGCAGGTGTTTTAGAAGGGCCCTGAACCTCTGTGCTGGCCTGGGCACATCCCCTGCACTGCACAGAGCTGCAGCCAGGCCTGGAAACCTCATGAAGAACATGCTTCATGCTCTTCCCTTGGGTCCAAGCAGTAGAGGTGGGACTGGATTAATTTCCTCCCCTCCCCAGAATCCATTTTCCTCCCAATACACCCACCCACACCAGCAGCAGATCCAAGCACTCCCACCTGCACAGTTTCTATGCCATCCTCCAGATAATCCCCTTCTCCTCTGACACAAGCACGGAGGCCCAGAACCTGGTTTTGGTTTCACAGCATTTTTGGTTTCACAGCACGGGGTTACTGACCCCATTCCCTGTGCTTTGACCTTCCTGCCTGGCTGGGGTTCAGTGGCACCACAACGCCCTGAGCAAGTCAGAGCCCCACACAAACCTCTGCCCCCACATGGCACTTTTATTGCCTTGAACTCTCCACAATTCCCACACCACAGCCTCCCACGGGGAGGAAGGAGACACTGGAGCACACAATCCCAGCCACTTCACCTCAGCTGAGCTCACTTGAGGCAGAGGAGGAAACATGCACTTGGACACATGCACAGACAACAAACACCACTGGAAATCTTAAATAAGCTTCCAAAGGGTCAGAAAGGTAATTGCTCATGTCATAAACCCCATGGACTACTGAGAAAACCTCAGAACCTCGGCTAGAGCAACATGCATAATTCCACACCGCCGCTCCCAGCACTATCCAGCAGCCTTCCCCACCCTGCATCACCACGGCTCAGTTTCTGCCCCCTGGCAGCACTGCTGGGGCAGGAACAACCACATCTTGTCTTATTTGAGATCCCTGAGGCAGATTCCTCCCGAGGCAGGAGAATAACCCCCAGCTAAATGCAAAGCAGCAGCAAGAGGAGCGATGGAAGGGGAAGAATTGATACGAGCTGCACGCAGCATTAGCATGAGAACTGAAAGGGAAATAAAAGGACTTGGAAGAGGCACGGCAGAGGCGGCCCTGGCAATCAGCGCTGGTACCTGGGCTCGTCCCCACTCCTGCGCGGCTCCGCTGCAGCACCTCCAGCACCTGGAGCTCATAAACCACAAGGGTGGGTCCGTGCAAGGAGCGGCTCCTCCGGGAGCTGCGATTTAACGGGAGCCCGGTCCCTCCCACCTGGGCCGAGCTGCGCCTCCCCTCCGTGCCCCGCAGGTGTGGG
>NW_005054665.1:184324-191631 GCF_000277835.1 Geospiza fortis | reverse complement strand
AGAGCAAGGTAAGCCTGGGGCAGGTGAGGAGTGGCTGCTCCAGCTGCCAAGGGCTGTGCCTGCCCTGCATCCCCCGGGCAGCAGCCGCAGCCCAGCCCTCAGCCATGGTGGGGACTGTGCTTCAGCCTGTCCGAATTTCAGCTGTGACAAGAAATGAAGAGGAAACAAGAAGTTTGTGCTCCTTTCCAGCTGGAGCCCTGGGGTTGAGCTCCTCCTGCCTCTTTCCAGGGGTACCAGGCAGCACAGACACATTTCTGCTGTGACAATAAATGAAGAGGGAGCAACAGGCACAGACTCCTTCCCAGCTGGAGCATTGGGGTTGAGCTCCTCCTGCTTCTTTCCAGGGGTACCGGGCAGCACAGCCACATTTCTGGGAGGAGCAGCAGACCTGGGGACAGCCTGTCCTGGGTTACTGCCTCGTGGCAAAGGTGCTGCCTCGAGGAGGGAGATTGGTTCAAAGGCAAAGCCATTATCAGTCTGGTTAAAGGGCGTCTGTCGCCATCCAAGGGTCTGCCACGCCGTCATCACTGCGCTGTTATCCCTGCTAAATTGCAGGGAGAAGACTGAAAAACGCATTGAAAGGTGACCATGTCTCAAATCTGTGTTTGCAGGGTCCAGCCCAGAGCAGACAGGCCTGAGTGCTGCACTCAGCATTCCCACACTGGGAGCAGGGGGTGATAAATAACCCCCAGCATCCTTCTGGATTGCTGGACATTTTGGCTCAAGGGTTTCTTCCAGTGTCAGTGGGCACAGAGCCGTGGAGCAACCTTTAAAACCATGTCTCTGAAATATCATTTTTCAAGGAAACTGCCTATTCTGCTGCCCATAAATGCCTTGGGCTCGCTGCAGTGTTGCCACACTGTGAAGGGACACTTTGAAACGTCTGATTTTATCAGGAAATAGGCCATATAAACTCCCTGCCTTAAATTCCTTCATCACACTTTACAATCTTTCCAACCTTTCATTTATTACCAGCCATTGTTTTTTCCTGTCCTTACATCCCTGGGCAAACAGTTTGACATGGCCAGCACAGCCCCTTCCCATCTGTGATTGCTGTGGGATTGCAGTGGGAGCGATTTCCTGGCAGCTTTCCTTTTCCTGGCTGGTAAAATTCACCTGGATGACATCCTTGGCAGACGGAATTTCTAACCTGAGGACGTTCAGTATCTCACACACATCAGCCTGACTCCAGCTGGAGGGGGCCAAAGGGGAATAATGTTGGGTTGGGTCCCTCAAGCTGAGCATTTTCTCTATCCTGGGGTGTTTGGGTGGTTTTAAAGGACAGTAAAGCACTAAGGCTGGGGAAAGAGGAAGGTTTTGGCAGTAGAAAAGGTGACTCCATGCTCTGGTCCCACTTGCAGCCAGCTCTGAGCACACACAGGCTTTGGCTCTGCTCACAGCCCTAGGAAACTCAGAAGGATAAAATGTGTTCAGGGCTAGGCACCTCCTTTGGAAAAATCACCCCAAAATCACCCCAAAGTGACCCTGAGCTGTGCCACCCCATGCCAGCGCCCAGCTCCAGCCAGCACCTGGCTCTCTGAGGTGGGGATTGGATGGGACTCACCTGTGAGCCAGAGTGGCCTCCCCAAGGAAGGCACTGTCACCTTCCATTGTCACCTCCACTGTCACCTCCACTGACATCTCCTGCTGACATCAACAAGCTCAGCAACCCAGAAATCAGTGCAAAGCTGTTTGCTGTGTGTTCACATCCAGTGCTGGCCCCAGGCTGAAGAGGCCTCTGTGTCCTGGAGTGATGCAATTCTCTGTCAGGCAGTGGGATGTTGCTGCCATTGGCACTTCAGAAGCCAAATTGCAATTCTTGTTCTGCCCTAATGTTGCTTTTCTGTCTTTTCTCTCTGCTTTTCTGTCTGTGTTGTGCAAGGCAGGAGGAGGAGATGGCTTGGGGGAGCAGCTGCTGTAGAAAATGGTTTGTTTGTAGCTGGGCTGTCAAACTCCTCCCCAGTGCTGAAGCAAATGCAGAGATATCACAAGACCCCTCAGAAAAAAACATCATTTACCTCTTGGCTTTGACATTGCTGGTTCTGCAGTGAGGCCAAGGAGTTCAGTGGCTCTTTGGCCAAGCTGTTGCATTTTCTTTGTGCTCTCTGTATCCACAGAAAATCAGCAGGGAAAAATTAATGGGGTTCAGGGAGGGTTGTCCACACAGCAGGGTGTTCTGCCCTACCCCTGAATCTGTGTCACACAGGTGTAAAAATATTACATCAGGGCTCTGTTACCCCAATTAGAGCCCAGGTTAGACTGAACTTACTGCAGACGTTTTGGATTGAAGCAGCAATGCCAGTCAGTGAAAATCCTGCAGTGAAAATCCCACCAGGAACAAGCCTCTGCCTCATCCTGGGTTTTCCCACCCTGAAGGCCCTAAACATTATTAACACATCCCTAAACTTTATTAATGGTGATATAGGTGTGAAAATGGGCAAGACCATGGTGGCATGGATGGGATGGGGTGGTCAGCAGCAAGTTAATGCCAATTTTCTGTTCCCAGGAGGAAGCAGAGGGAAATGGGGAGGAATGAGAGACTGACAGGGGGGGCCAGCACTCTGCTCACAGTGGACATGGCCAAGGAAAACTGGAGCAGCCTCAGGACAGGCTGGGGGAAGAACAAGAGAGGCAGAGAGCCACAGAGTCCGTCCTGCAGGGCTGCAAATGTTGTGGTTCCTTGTTTGTAGGATTTGAGCAGAATAAACCCCCAGACACCGAGGAGGGGC
Organism: Geospiza fortis; assembly: GCF_000277835.1. Classification (NCBI taxonomy): domain Eukaryota; kingdom Metazoa; phylum Chordata; class Aves; order Passeriformes; family Thraupidae; genus Geospiza; species Geospiza fortis. Next base: position 188,902 of record NW_005054665.1, on the reverse strand, counting down.
CCAACATGAAAGAACATTTTCAGAGGAACAAATATCGCTGATGAATAAGACTCGGGAGTGCTTCCCTGGAATGCACCTGTGCAAACGAGGAGAAAAGGATGAAACATCCCTCTCTTTGTCACCTCTTCTTGGGACCGAGGGGTTCGGTCCTGAGTGAGGGGAGGGGATCCATGGAGCTGCAGGGTGGGGTGGGCTGTGTGAGGTTCCTGTGTTCTCCTCCTGGATTTCTCCTCCTGGATTTCTCCTGGATTTCTCCTGTGTGAGGAGAGGGGATCCATGGAGCTGCAGGGGCTGCAGGATGGGATGGGCAAGGTGGGAAGCCTTGGACCCGAAATGCTGGGGCCACGGAGAAGGGCTGGAGCAAGGGATTGTCCTCCAGGTCCTTCTTCACTCTGGGACCCCCTCTCAGCAGTGGCTGCGGCAGAATTCTCTGTGACCCCTCTGAAGGTGCCTCCCCTTCTTTCCTTGGCTAAACCCGACCTGTCTGTGCAGAGCAGATTTCTGCAGTCATGGCCCTACCCAGGACGTGCTCATAAAGGACAAAGTATGAAGCTGACAGCTAAAAAAAGAACAAATAAAAGGCGTGAATTGGCCCAAGCAGCTGCTCTGCCCCGTGTCCTGAGCTGCCACTGACACCAACTCCCTCCTGCTACAGGCTCTGGAAAACCTTCCCGAAGTCTGACCCAGGTGAAATGAAGGGACACCATGCCCAGCACCCCAGAAGTGTCATGGGAAGTAGATGGAGCAGTAAATCTGTGCGGAAAGCAGACTGCTCCTGTCTTCCTCCTTCCTCCTCCTCTTCTCCCTCCTCCAGCCTTCCTTCTTCCTCTGGGGCCTTCAAAAAAGAAGAAAACATGTTGAGTGCTGCAATACCTGGCTGAAAAAGCCACAAAGGGCTGTGGCATTCTGGGCATTGGCGGCACAGCTGGTACAGGACAGGTCTGGGCAGCTCCCAAGGAACTCTCTGAGGGGTTCCTGACCTGCCTTGGACTCCACCAGTGGCACAGAGAAGACCCCAAACACCCCCAGGGGTCTCTAACAGGGTCCAAGGACCCCCCAAAAATCCCCTTCCTCTGGTGTGGGAGCTGCTGGGCACTGTGTCCAGCCCTGCTGGGCTGTGTGGAGCCTGGAGCACTCAGCACTGGGAGGGGGCTTGAGCTCCTCGGCGTTTGGGGACCCCTGAGAGGCTGTGCTGGGGCACGGACAGCCCCTCACACCTCCCCCAGACCCTGTAACACCCCCGGGGCTCCCATAACAGCCACGTGTGGCTGCAGGGAGCTCAGGCTTCCTCGCCAGGTGAGTCACCTTTTTCATGGAATAACAGAACATATTTACTCAGAAGGGTGACGAGGCCCTTCGGTTGCCCCGAGGGGGTGTTAATCAGCCTCCTCTCAGCGAGAAAGGCCCTTTTGTTTTCCAGCCCTCACAGTTATGATTTTTCACGCTCTGAAAGCGCCAGGCTCCGGGGAAGTCACATCATGCTCGGAAGCGCCGGAGCCGGCGGGGAGCAGGGCAAGGACAAAGGATGGGGAGGGAGCTCCGCGGTGCCTCCGTGCCCTGCGGTGGGGCTGGGGCTGCGCAGGAGGGGATGGAGGAGCAGGAACGTGCCAGAGGCGTGGGCAGGGCTGAGCACAGCTCCAGGTCTGTGCCTGCACACGCTGGGCGCTGCCAGGGGAAAACCACTGACGTCAAGGGCACAGGACGGGAGGATGGGGCCCCTGCGCTGCCCTGCACGGGCACGGCCGAGGGGGCAGCACCTGCGGGTGCCTCCCACCAGGAATTACCTGCCTGTGGAGCTGGGGCACGGAGAAAACCCCAGTTTTGGAGAACGCTGGGTGACACTGGTGGTTGAGCATGGGCCAAAGAGCATCCCGAGGCTCCCTGCCCCAAGGGTGGTGGTGCCCAGCACAAAACTGTCCTGAGGAAGTGTCCCCCCCGAGGATAAACACCTTGGGTTTCTCTGGGGTGTTTCCCAGAGGTTTACAGCCAGCAAAGGAGCACAGCACAGCTGTCCACAGCCTGCAGCTGCAGGTGCATTTTGCTCTCAGAACCTCAAAGAGTTAGAGACCGAGCTCTTCTTTCCTTAGCCACAAGCCCTTTTCCCTGCAGCAGCTTTTGATGGATCATTTCCAGTGGGAAAACCTCACAAGGGGAGTACCTGCCTCCCCATTGCTGTGGGAAGGCAGGAAAAGGCAGCACAGGTTGTGCCACGTGGCATCACCCATTGTCAGAAGCTGGGATGTCATTGTCCAAAAGTTTCCTTAGAATGTTGCTTCCAGGATCCACCCTGGATGCAGCCATGAGCCATTCCACACTGATGTCATGTTCAGTGAATCATGAATCCTCCTGGCTCCCCACCACAGACACATTTCAGCCTGTGCCAAGTGACACCATCCCCTCGCAGAGTCACCACAGTGCCCCTGGAGCCACCTCTGGCAGCCGAGCCCTGGGGACCCTCAGCTGGGGTGTCTGAGGGGGCTCTGCAAGCTGGGGGCTCTCAGGAACCTGAGGATCTCCCCAGTGCCTGCTCCAGGCCCCTCACCAGCCCCACAAGGCCAGCATGGGGTGAAGGCACAGCCCTGGGCCCATGCAGGTGGGAAGGGTTTCCAGGGGAGCAGCAGCACTGCTGCTGCTGGGGTTGAGCCTCTGGGAGCTGTTTCTCTGTCCTCTGGTCTGCAGACACTGCCTCAGGCTCTGCTCCCAGCCAGAACACCTCAGACACCTCCAAAGAGCACTTTGGCCATGGATCAGTGAGCACTGCCACACTCCTGTATGTGACCAGTGACACAGGGCTCTGGAGATGCTGCCTGAAAAACCCCACACTTGGAGCCCTTCCAGTAACTATCAGCACTAAATCCCAGGGGTTTCCAGAGGAGGCTGTCCTGGTCACTCCCAGGCTGAGCTGCTGGGCAGCAGGACTTGCCCAACACAGTAAGGCAGCAGCAGTTTGATCATTAAATCCATAATCTGGCTCAGACTCACTGGCCACTGGCTATCCCAGGGGAGCTGTGTGCTGGGAGAAGCCTCCAGAGCTGCTCAGCAAGGGGGGGCTCTCCTGGAGGAGAAATCCAGGAGGGGAAATCCAGGAAGGGAAACCCAGGAGGAGAAATCCAGGATGGGGAATCCTGGAGGAAAAACCCTGGAGGAGAAATCCTGCAGGGGAAATCCTGGAGGTGTTTGTGCTTGCGTGTACCCACAGATACAGAGGCTTCTCCTCTGCAGAATGAGATCCTCAGGGGTTTGTTTCCCATCAGTGCAAGGTTGAGCTGCTCCTGCTGTAAAGAAACCTGGCCCTAAATCCTGCTGGCAGCTGGGCTCCTGGTGCAGGTGCACAGGTGGGGATGGGGTGAGATGGAGCCATCACACCTGTCCTTGTTTGTGCTCCAGTGACCTCTCAGCGGGGGAATTTCTGCACAGGCTGACAGCACGGCGGTGGGAGAGACATTAACCTCTGAACTACAGCTGCTGACAGCTTCCAAACAAATCATCCTGGTAAAGTTCTCTTCTCCAGGCAAGGAGACTTGCTGGAGGTTTCACGGTGGTGGAAGAAGAAAAGGAAATGAGCCCAGCTCTTCTCACTCTGCCTGCTCTCTCCCTCCCACCTCTGAACTGTGTTTTTAACTAATACCACCAATTTTTCCTTTTTCAGGAGTGAGACTCCTGCAACCCCAGGGCATGGAACCGTGAAACAGCTTTTGTCTTGGAGCTGGCGTCTCTGTTATCAAGGTGAACTCAAGGAGAACAATTGCTTTCCACACTCACTTTTCCCCTCCACAATCAGCTCTGTTTGCTCTCGCTGAGGTGCCCCACAGCAGCACTGATAGGGGTTGGCAATTCAGGGGAATTGCTCCCATATTTGTTCAACGGTTGGAAAAACCGTAAACCTTGCGAGGAGGGAAGGGAGAGGGTTCTGGGCACGGGCAGAATGGTAATTACAGCTCTTGCTGCTAATAGCAGGGGTGAGGAGGAGTGAGCAGGGACGGCAGGAAGGGGAAAGGTAGAGCCAAGGTGTGCTGAGGGCCCCCGGATGGGTGCAGCAACAAAGGGCTGGAGAAGAATAGGCCGATTATTCTGGGTTTACTGGGATAAAGTGGGCAAGGATGGTGAGGATCATTCAGTGCTGGAGGGCTGCCAGGGGCTGTGAGTGGGACAGGGAAGTGCTGAGGGCTGCAGCTCCCCCTCTGCAGCTCTGCAGGGGCAGGCACATGCACGTTTCCATCTCACAATGGCTCAGCCCCACTGAAATCTGTACCAGCTTTGAGGGCCTGAGGATCAAACACTCTCCCAGCAGCTGTTCCCAGATTTTTTTCCTGGGAGAAGAGCTTGGGACAAGCTCTCAGGATCTGTTTTCCTCACTGCATCCCACACAAAGTGCTCCAGTGCTCCTTGGGAAGTGACATCTTCCCTTGGATCCCTGGGCAGCCTGGGCATCACCACCACGGTGTGCCCGCAGCCCAGGGGAGCAGCAGCACCGCCGCTGTGGGCTCACGTTCCAGGGGCCCCCAGACAATGGGAGCACGGCTGGTGGCTGCAGGCAGTGCCAAGGGCTGACTCACAGCTGCTGACACTTGTCACGCT
>NW_005054665.1:141276-184314 GCF_000277835.1 Geospiza fortis | reverse complement strand
GGGGGGTGGTCCCCAGCCGCAGTGCGGGCACAGCGGGGCCAAGGGCTCCTCCCGCCCTCCCCGCCCTGGCCCGGCTGCTGCAGGCTGGGAAGGGCACCTGGATCCCCCCCAGCCTCCAGGCAAGGCCCTGTGGAGAGGCAGCTTTGTCCTGGCCAAAGCTCTTCCCCAGGAGTCCATCCATTCCTGTCCCACACGGTCCTGAATTCTTCCTTTGCAGCCTTTGCCCAGGGATGCAAAGGGCTCTGACTGGGATGGTAAGGCCATGGCATGGGAAAATGTGGGAACAGCTGCTGGGAGAGTGTCTGATCCTCAGTCCCTCAAAGCTGGTACAGATTTCAGTGGGCCATTGTGAGATGGAAACGTGCATGTGCAATAATAATAATAATAATAATCATCATCATCATCATCATCATCATCGTCATCATAATAATAATAATAAACAACCCCATATAACCTGATAGCAGGGACAGCTCACAGCCAACAACCAGCACCCTGAAACCCCTCCACGGGACAAAAAAAAAGAGGAGCCTCTTTATCAAAACGTTGCTTTGAGGAACCCATTGCTTCATCTCTTTCCAGCCTTTGCCCTGCTATTGTCCGAGGCTGCAGGAAAAGGAAGGAGAGGAATTCCTTCCCCGCGGTTCCTTCCTGCCCCGAGCCGGGGCCGCGGGGCTCCAGCAGCCCCCGGCAGCACCAGGATGCTCCAACTTTCACAGGAGCACACTCGGTGCCAGGCAGAGGAGAGGAAGCTGCTAATGGACTCTAATGGAGCTGTGAGGATCCTCCCGGGGGCGGCCCAGCTGTCCTGGAGCGAGAAAAGCAGCGAGCAGCTCACTCGCACTTCCACGGATGCTCTGGCTGTCGCTCTCGCACATCCCTCGGGGTTACAGCTCCGACAGAGGAAGATTGGCAGCTCCAGGCAAACCACGGAGGCAGGTGGGTTGGGAAATCCGAGGCTGATGCCCCTGCTGCAGGGGATTTTGGGGATCTCACGCTGTGCCTCAGCAGCATCCCATTTCCACCTGGTAACACCGGCATCCTCCCCTGCGTAGCTCTCAGGTGAAGGAAATCCTGCCGAGGCTGAATCCTGAGCACAGGGATGAACCTCACCCAGTGCCAGGAGTGACACACCAACCTCTTTCCTTTTTATTTTGCCATCAGGAATTTTCAGGACTTTTCTCAAGACAAAAACTGTGGGAAAACGGAACAAACCAAAAATAATTTACAGGAACAAGACGCGTTTGCCTCTGGTTTTGCTGCTTTCCTGCGTGTTTGTGAGTTAGCACTTGTGCCTCAGCAGCATCCCATTTCCACCTGGTAACACCGGCATCCTCCCCTGCGTAGCTCTCAGGTGAAGGAAATCCTGCCGAGGCTGAATCCTGAGCACAGGGATGAACCTCACCGAGCGCCAGGAGTGACACACCAACCTCTTTCCTTTTTATTTTGCCATCAGGAATTTCCAGGACTTTTCTCAAGGCAAAAACTGTGGGAAAACGGAACAAACCAAAAAATAATTTACAGGAACAAGACGCGTTTGCCCCTGGTTTTGCTGCTTTCCTGCGTGTTTGTGAGTTAGCACTTGTGCTCCCTGTGAATCTGAGGCTGGTGCCACTGCTGCAGAGGATTTTGGGGATGCTCTGCCTCAGCAGCATCCCATTTCCACATCCAGGAGTGACACACTGGCCTCTTTCCTTTTTATTTTGCCATCAGGAATTTCCAGGACTTTTCTCAAGACTAAAACTGTGGGAAAACGGAACAAACCAAAAAAGAATTTACAAGAACAAGATGCGTTTGCCTCTGGTTTTTGCTGCTTTCCTGCGTGCTCGTGCTCCCTCTGGCTCTCCCCGGGGATCACCCGCGGTGTCACGGGCACGGGGAAAGGATCAGCTCGTTGAGTTTCTCCCTGCAATGCCCTTCCCGTGCTCGGCGGGCGGGTCATGCTCTATTTATCGCCTCATTTCCATCCCCGAGTGCTGCAGTGCTGCTCCCTCCAGCCCTGCGAATTCCAGTGCCAGCAAAACGGGACTGGGAACGAGCTCATGACATTGGGAGCAGCTGCCCAGCTCTGCTCACAGCCCGAGCATCACCTTGGGCTGGCTTCTCTCCCTCTGTGACACACACTGGCAGCTTGGTGCCCACCTACAAAGGGCCCTGAGACCCACAGGAGGCAGCAGAGGGATGAAAAGTGTGGTTCTCCTGCCTGGCTTTGCCACTGTGTTGTTCAAGGTTCGGAGGAATGGGAATTGTGCTGGGTGGCACTGACAGGGACCCCAGGGTTTACCTGGTGTGAGGCTGTGCAGGGAGAAGCTGCCAGCTGCAGCCAGGAATATTTTGTGTGGATTTCCTGGGCATCACCTGCTCCCTGTGGCAGTGATGAGAAGGGAAGTGGGAACAGCGTCTGCTTGGGAGGCACGAGCACACCTGAGCACCAAACTGAGCTTTTAGACCCTTAATGGAAACACTGAAGGGCACCAACTGCTCCCCTTGCCCCAGAGTGACACAGCTCTGAGACAGATTCAGAAACTTTCCTGGGACATGATACAGGGCAGAAAAAACACACAAGGTTCATTGAGGCTTGATCCTTGGGTCATCTGCAGCTCCTGCATCCTGCTGCAGCTCCCGCAGTGACAACCATAAAATTACAGACTCATGGAACAGTCTGGGCTGCAAGGAACCTCCACACCCATCCTGTCCATGGGCAGGGACACCTTCCACCACCCCAGGGTGCTCCAAGGCCTGGCCAACCTGGCCTTGGGCTCTTCCAGGGGTGGGTGCTCTGGGCACCTGTGCCAGGGATGGATCTGCTGGGGGCTCGGGGGGGTCTCCGGTGGGTCTGGGTCTCCTGGTGGGTCCGGTGGCTGAACTGGCCCGGGGGGTCTCCAGTGGGTCTGGGGGATGTGGTGGCTCAGTATAATTTATCCATTTGTTAATAATTTTAGGTCAACCAGAGCACAGCCCAGTACCATCCTCTCCTGGTTAAGTGACTTAGAGAGTCCAGGGCTCCCTCAAAGTCTTTGGATTTTGTTGGGCTTTATAGATACTTGTCTGAAAATCAGAGTTCTAGAAAAAGGAAAGGAGCTCTGGATCTATAGTCAGGAGGCAACTGAAAATATGATCTGCCCAAATACCTTGCTTATTTACAGTTCAGAAATAGAGATGCCAAGTATAACTGCTGTAAATTGAAAACAATGCACTGATCAGCTGAGAAATTTCTGCTTAGTTATCTATAGAAGTTAGTCCAGTATTTATGAATTTCATAGTAAAATTGTCGCAATGGCTAAGGTGACAATATCAGCTATTTACATACTTGATTCTCTATTTTCCTATTTCAAAGTTATACTATTAATAATTAGCAATTATCTTTCAACTAACATCCTTAGGAATACAGAATTGTTTTCTAGTAAAAGAAAAGTGAGTTCTCCCTCAGGTCTCTTAGGACAACCTTTCATACATAGAGGTTTAAAAGTATTTTTGAATGCTTTAACTTTACTATGCATGTTTATCACTTACTCAGAGAAAAGGTAATTATGCATAGAGCAATTGAAACAAAATCACAGTAACACTTGCCCAATTTTTATAATTTTACCTTAATATCTGTTTTCTGACATAGAAAGGAAACCCTAGTACTGGTTTCAAGTCAGATAAAAAAAGTGTTACCAATGAATGCGGAGAAATAAACCTACGTGAGCCCTCACAACCACCGTGAGATCTTCACCAGCCTATGTACTCACTTCATCAAGTCCCCCTTACTTGATAAAGGGTCTCCTAACTCTACATCTGGCATTATAACTATTTCTGGAAGTTTCTTACTGAGGTCCTTCCCTGATTGGCTTGATCGGCTTGAAAGACTTTGATTAGTTAATTAGAACCTGGGAGCTAAATAACAGTGAATTGTGCAGTAGCTCTCAGAACATGCAGTTTTTTTCTATGGCTTTTTTAGGTATTATATATCACATATGCAAATTTTTCATTTTTTTTTTTCTTTTTTTTTTTTTTTTCTATGGAAACAAGGGGGAAAAGGCAAAACGCGGGTGGATAAATGTGCGTGGGGCCGGGGAGGTTTCAGTTTGCAGGGAGTGGGTTTAGGGGGAAATGGGGGGCTCAGTTGTTCCTCACACATACAGGAGAGGCACAGAGGGGCTGGGAGAGCGTCTGAGACATTTGAGCAGCCTGAAATCAGCGTGTTTCTGCATTAAAAGCTGTTAATTTTCGTGTGAATCTTTGCTGATGAAGAATCAGGGAATATCCTGAGTTGGAAGGGACCCTCAAGAATCATCCACTCCAGATCTTGTCCCTGCACAGGCACCCCAACAATCCCACCCTGTGCTGAGAGCATTTTCCAAACACTCCTGGAGCTGTGTCAGCCTTGGGGCTGTGACCATTCCCTCGGGAGTGTGTTCAGTGTCTGAGCACCCTCTGGGATAAGAACCTTTCCCAAAATCCAACCTAAACCTCCCTGGCACAGCTCCAGCTGTTCCCTCTGGTCACCAGAGCAGAGATCAGAGCTGCCCACCCAGAGGATGTTGAAGAGCCCAGTGCCCTCAGCTGTTCTTCCTTTCCTTTCCTTTCCTTTCCTTTCCTTTCCTTTCCTTTCCTTTCCTTTCCTTTCCTTTCCTTTCCTTTCCTTTCCTTTCCTTTCCTTTCCTTTCCTTTCCTTTCCTTTCCTTTCCTTTCCTTTCCTTTCCTTTCCTTTCCTTTCCTTTCCTTTCCTTTCCTTTCCTTTCCTTTCCTTTCCTTTCCTTTCCTTTCCTTTCCTTTCCTTTCCTTTCCTTTCCTTTCTTTCCTTTCCTCCTTTCCCTTCCCTCACAGACCCCTTCAGATGCTCTCAAATAACTCAAAATCTTTATCTTTTACACAGGAATTACTCCAGAACAATTTCTTTGCACTGTGGGGTTTTGGGGTGTCAGAACCTCCCGGCACAGGGACCATTTACCGTCAATTTCTGTCCCAACCTCTGCCAGCTGTAGCTTCACCTCGGTGCAAAATTCACACCTCTGCAACGTTCATTGTCACCTGCATAAAGGTGAGAAGGCTTCGAGTCACTGATGGCTGAAGCGACAGTGTTTTAGCGTTTTTCTCAGTTCATCTTCAAATTCAGGAGCTGATGCCACCAGTTCTGGTGTGGTGAGAGATTGAAAAGCACAAGGAGGCCTCGTGGGGAGGAGGGTGGTGTTTGTAAAGCTTGCTTGAGAAAAGAAGCATCTTCTGCTGCCTGACAAATCCCGTTTTCCAGGCTGGGATTTCTCCAGAGCAGCTGCACTGGAGTTTCCCCACAGGGGCCCATGTGGTAGGAGGTGGCTGCAAAAGGCCATTTGTGCTTTTCAGAGCTCTCTAGGAAATTTGGGTACAAAGCCAGAGGAAGGGGATCTGTGGGAGATGTGATTTTTTGGGAGGATGTAGGAAACAGGATGGAGTTCAGCACTGAGATTATTGAAGTCACATGGAAGAGGCATGGGCTGATCCAGGGGGAAAAGTCAAGTGAATCAAAGGCATTTAAAATCACTTCCAATAGATGAAACCAAAGTAGAGCAACTCCGTTTTTTAGCCTGATTGCCCACAGGGATTCCATGTGATATCAGTGATACAATCTGAACCCACACCTTTACTTCTGGGCAAGTTTTCCTGAGTTTTTCCCGGGTTTTTCCCGGAGGACAGGAGGTGTGTGTGGATCACTTCCCAGCCCTTCCCACACGGTGTCAGCAGCTCTCAAGGAGAGGTCGCTCCTGGTGCCTGTGGGGAGTTCAGGGGTTTGGCTGGGAGCCCTCTGCCCGGAGCAGGGAATTCCTGGCCCAAGGCAAGAGGAGAGGGGCTCTGAGGAAAGGACATGGAGGAGACCATGTCCCTGCTGTCCCCTGTCCCAGCTTTGTGTCTCTGCTGCAGCCAAAGGGGGATGGTGACCACAGACTCATCTGGATGTGCTCTGGGTCACTCACAGCCTGTCTGGGCTGTCCTGAGGTTGTCACTCAGGCCCTGGGGAGGTCAGCAGTGCTTTGGGAGGTTCTTTCTGTGCTGGGCTCATCCCATAATCTCTATTTACTTTTTGTTTCAGATGTCAGGGAGGAGAAGGAAGTGTTTCCATCTTGCCACTGGAGCTCCATCTCATGGTGTGTTTCATGACCTCCTCCATGGCTGCAGGAGGAAATTCCCTGTGAGGGAAGGCCCCTTCTGCACTGGTGATTATAGAGGGGGCTCATTTCCCGGCTGGAGCTCAGGAGCAGGTCCTTGGTGGGGTGGAACATGTTCCAGAAGACCCCTGGGAGGAGCAGAGCTGATGTCTCACTAGAGCATCACCTCCGTGCCCTGGCACAGCTGGGACAGGACCTGTGGCACAGCTGTGGGGCTGCTCCTGATGCCTCAGGTTTTGGCTTTTATATTGTTCACATTCTGTGCTGCTTTAGTGGGTGGGTCTGGGCTTCATATTGGGGGATGGTGAGCTCTGTGCACAGAGCAGGGAGACAAAACAATTCCTGCTCCAGCTGGGCACCAAGGACAAATGACCCAAATCTCAGCCCAAGAGCACAAACACCGTGGGCTGGAGAGAGAAAAACAAGAAGGATGGGACTGCATGGGCTGGAGCTGGAATTGGACAATGAACTGCAATCTGCAAATGGAGCAGAACTTCTAAAGGTGAGAGACCCCGTGACCAGTGGGGCATTTTGTGACCATTTTGGTTCATTTTGGGTTCATTTTGTGACCATTTTGGGTTCACTTGGGGTGTAGCCCTGGCTGGGCTCTTGTGCTGGCCGAGGAGGATCCATTGAGGCCTTTAATAAATCCCTGCTTTATTCTTTACCTCTGTCCAGTCTCTGTTCTAGGCCAGCCCTCTCAAGGCATCACTCCCCCATCCTGAGTCCCTCCAACCCAAACCATTCCCTGATTCCATGATGACCTTCCCTGCTCCAGCAGCCACAGCCTGGGCAGTGCCTGGAGCAGGCAGCCCAGTGGAGTAGGCAGGAGGCTCTGGCAGCTTTTCAGGGCTTGTTTGTGGTGTTGGGGAGACCTTTTCTGTCGGTTGCTCTCTGCAGCTCCAAAACAACCTCACGCCTCCGGCTGCTGGGGCTGAGCTGGCACGTGAGGGGAGGGTGTGGGGGCCTGCCAGGAGCTGCTGCCAGCACAGCTGGATGAGTCTTGTACAGATCTGGTGCCTTTCCAGGTCTGCTGCAAGCCTCCAGAGCCTGGTGGAAGCCACGTCCAGCTCTGCTGTGCTCCCCCTCTGCACAGAGTCCGGGGGTGACGTTCGCGCAGGAGCTTTGTCCCCACCTGTGTCCCCCTGGCGAGGTAGAACCAGGAGCTGCAAAAAGGTGAAACTCTTCAAAGAGGCTCATGCAACACAGCCCAGGAGCTGAGCCTGGGTTAGTCATCCATAAAGGGCTTTGTTTTTCTCCTCTCCCACTCCCCGCCCTGGCACGGGAGTTGAAGCTCTCTCGCTGCTTGGTGTGGCCAAAACGTAGAAGAAGCACGTTATCTCCCAGGGAATCAGTCAACTCTGCCCTGAAAACAGGAGTTTCTCTCTGTGCAGCCCCAGTGGGGTTGGATTCTGCTGAAGGCAGGTTTGCTGGGACACATATGTGTGCTCACTGATCTTCACGTGCAGGTGGGACATTCCCTGGTGAGCAGACAAAGCCGTGGGTAAAACCTGCAGGATCCAGGAACTGCAGCTGCTGGGAGAAGTTCTGATTTTGGTACAGAGCAGCACACACAGACTCCAAATCCTGGAAGGCCTTTTTGTCTCTTTCACTGGAAATTACTTGGCCTTATCTTGTCCTGCAGGATGATTCTGGGCATTAGTGTTGTCCTTCAGTCACAGCAATTTCCCAATAAAGCCCCTGATCACTTGACAGTAATTTTTGTGCCAGCACTCAGCACCACAGAAAGGAAAGTAGCTTGTTATTTTTATTTTTTTTTAAAGACAATTGAATTAAAAACAAAGCAGCAGGAAAGGAAGTTTCAGTTCCTGCACATGAGGAGCTTGAGGGGCTCAGCAGTGACAAATGCCTGGGCTGGCTCTGCAGCTGCCCTGCACGTGGAGCCAGAAGGTTCCTTATGTGTTCAGACCTGAATGAGGTTTGTACAACAAGCTGGGGCAGTGACAGGTGGTGATTGAACATCAACACCTGAGTCTCTGCTGGTTTAATATCAATACTCAGCTCTACAGAGCTGGGGTCTTAGTGAAAGTGAAAAAAATAACTTTCATTTTGGGCAGGTCGGTGGCTGCCACAGCTGGACTTGAAAGCTGCCGATTTCTGCTCAATCTGAACGTGTGAAATTGTGCTCATTTCAGCCAGAGGCTGTGAGGGCTCCCACATGTGGGATGAGCACAGAGCCAGGGATATTCTGCCTGGTTTTAGGGCTTGGGGAAGGAGCAGGATGGGCTGGGCTCTGTGAGGAGGAGGGCTGGGGACACAACCCCCACTAGCAGTGGATTGTGCTGCTGTCATTGCTGCTCATCTGGTTATTTTTCCTTATTTCTCAACTGCATCTTGTCCCCTTCTTGGTGCCAACAGTTGGCTCTGAGCTGATCCTGCCACCTTCTAATCCATAAAAATCCTCATCAGAATTTTTGATTCACTTGTTTTGAGGTCATGAAGCTGCTTGTGATGACACCAGCAAAGGGCAGATGACGTCTCAGGTGTCTCAGTTTCCCCAGATCCCTCTTACAGGTGTCCAGGGATGGATAAAACCCCACAGTGCCCCTGGGGGTGGTGGCCCCAGGCCAGGCAGCTCTCCCAGCAAGGACAGTTGGCCATGCAAGAAGTTCTCCCCTGAGATGGGTTTTTTCCCCTACAGAAGAAGCAGTGAGGAGGAAGCCATGGCCTCTCTCAGCTATTCTGACTGATGCAATGTGCCCCCACCCTTCCCCATCACCCACAGGCATTATTTTTAGGGTTTGTTTACCTCACTGGGTTCCAGCTCATTCTTTTTTAATGTGACAAGGACTTCCCTCACGCAGCTGCCCAGGTGGCACATGAGAAACCACAGCCCTGCCTGGAGAACTTTCCCCTTCTCTAATGAGAGCCAGGTTTTTTTATTGGCTTTTTAAAGATGATTTGGAGCTGTGGAAGGAAATAGGCAGCTCTTGCTGGTGAAAGGTACTAAAATAGGTTAAATCCATCCAAGCAATACACTCTTCTTTTTGTTAGCAAGTTCTGTGTGGCTTGGCTGCAGTATTTGTGACCCAAGTTGGATTTTGTGTGGTTGCTCAGTGGGTAAATTTTACTGGTTTAAGTTAGGGCTTTAAGGTAGAGTCTGTCTTCTTAATCAAGAAAGTTCCTGAACATTAAGAATTTGGCTCACAGTCACCTCAGAGGAGCAGGGGGAATGGTTAAAAGTGCTGTGGCTCTCTGCACATCCCCAGTTCTTGCTCTAAAACTGCTCAAGCTTGTGCACAAATGAGCTCTTGGGGCTCTGAGGACCTCGCTGTGGTGAGACCCAGTGTTTATTTAAGGATCCCTGGGTTTGAGGTTCTGCATCTTAAGCCGTGTTGTGCTGCTCTTGAGATGCTTCTTGCGTCTCTGGGCCAGATGCTGAAACTCACCTTGTCCTTTCTCTTCTGGGGGAAAACGTGAGACTTTCATCACTCAGTGAAAGCAGAAATGAGCCTTGGCTCTGGCACTCGGTGTCAGGCTTCTGTCTCCTCGTGCGCTTTGGGTTTCTTCCTCTTTGATTCCGTGGTTACAATTACAAGGCACTTTTTGTGAAGGATATGGGTCCCCCCTCGCTCCCCCCTGTGTGCTTTGAGGCACAAATTAACTGGGGAGGCCAGGCAGGAGCGCTGTGTTCATTGTTTTACTTGCAGTTCCTACTGGATGTGGCTGGGGGTTATAGTGCCCAGAGCTGCTGCCTCTCCCAATTACTCAATTACTGTGACCAATTCCCACAGTAGCATAGTGGTTTATTACTGAATTTTAATCAAATGTGAACAATAAAATGCTACAGCTCAAAGAATTTTCACTTAAAGTTTGGTGAGTGGCCATTAGGTACATCCAGCTGTGGAGCAGCATCAAGACAGGTGGGTTAATAGTTAAAATAAAATCTCCTTAATGTGCTGCTGACTTGTTTCTTTTATAATCCATCAGCAGATGAAGTAAACCAATATAGTTCTATTTAGTTTATTTTCCATGCTCTTGTTCCTGCAGGGCAGCACTGGTATGAAGCTGAGCTGATCAAACAGCTCCTGAGAGGACAGAAGGATTGACAAGGACTGGATCAGGATGGAGAAAATGCAATGGAAAACCAGAAGTATTTTGTTTAAATGGTTATAATTTATTTTTCTCAAGTAGCACAATACAGTCAGTTTTTAGACACTTCAGGTTGGGATCTTAGGCCAACGTTAACATGACTCATCTAAATTAGATGCAAATTTGTTCTGTCTGTTAAATTTAACCAGGGAAAACCAGGCACTCTGACATCAGCCCTGCCTCACTGAGGCACAGCTGCAGCTGTCCCAGAGGGTCCCTCTGAAGCTGTGTGTGATCCTAGTAGGAATTCATCTGGTCTGTAAGGACCTCAAGACTTCTTGATTTGCAGGAAGGGAATCGGTTTTATCTACAGGACACGAGTACAGCTCCATGTGCTGGTGGAGCAGTTTCCTGGCTGGAATAAGGTGAATGGTTCTGCATGAAAAGGTTCCATGGAAGCAGAGTGTTCTTGGGGTACATTCATTGAACTTTGTCTATGTGAAGCAGCTTTACATATTGAATATACATTAACAAAATATATTGTTACTGATGAGGAAAACTGCAAATACCTTGTGCTGGGGGTGTCCCTGGCTCTGGCCAAGATCATGATAGCTGTGAGTTGGCCAAATAAGGATGAGGAAGGAACCAAGGGCAAATAGCTGTTCAGTGTCAGTTGTCACCCCCTGTTTCATGTGACAAAGAAGCAGCACTTTGTACAGTTACCTGGGCACTGTAAATGAAAATGAGTTCAACAGTTGAGCACAGAGAGGTAACACAAAGCAGAATCCTCTCTTCCCGAATCCCAGCCCTTGACAAAAATCCCACACACCAGAGGTAAATGGTTTATGGAGAGTTTATTTAGATTTGGTGGCAGCCGGTGCTCTCTCAGACCCAGCCAGTGAATTCTGTCTTGGAACTTTAATCCTCAATTCTCTAAGGCAATGCTCTCCAACCCACGAACCAGAGAGTTCTCTGTGTCACTCCTGGTGGATCCATGTGTTGAAAAACAGGATAAATGTCTGTTTGGTGAGTGTTTTGCTGCTCATGGCTCTGTGTGTTCAGGGGAACTTGGACATGTCTCCCCTGGCAGCTCCAGGCTGATACCTCTCTCCACTGGTGATGGCTCTGGGAGAGCTGGGTGCTGTGGGATCAGAGCACAGGACAGGGACAGGAGCACAGAACAAGGGCAGGGACAGGAGCACAGGGCAAGGACAGGGACAGGAGCACAGAACAAGGGCAGGGACAGCTGCACAGGCTGTGCAGCAGCTCCTCCCAGCTGACGTTCAGCTGTCCCACGGCAGCGGTTCCCAGAGCCTTCATCTGTCATCAGGAATCTTCTCTCTTCCTGTGAAAGCACCCACTGGAATTACAGCCTGGGCTCCTCCAAGGTCTGATTTTCCATGACAATAATCTGCTGTTTGTGGCCCTGGCAGAGGTGGAACAGTGCTCAGATGAAACCTCAGAGAGCCGTGTCTTTGTTGGTGCCGACAGCACCGATGCAAAACACGCCCCAGTAGCTTATGAGTGAAATACAGATCTGACTTCAAAGGCAGCTGAAGTCCTGCTAGAAGGGCTGGGAAGGGAGGAGAAAACCCACATTCATATTTATCTCAAGGTCAGCAGGTGATAGCCCAGAAACAGGATACAGGCAGAAGTAAAGTAGAATTTGTACTTTTCCTGACAGAGCTACGACTGGCTAAAATGTTATAAAAAGTAATTGAAATTATGGCTTGAGTTTGTATGGATTTTACATTAGCTGTGGTCATGTCTCACATTTCATGGGGGGGAGGCAGAGCAGTCGTGTGCTCAGATACTCCCCAGCTGGGGTTGGATCGAGCCCGAGGCTGCGGGTGTGGGTTGGCCTCGGACTGACTCAGTGCAAGGGCATTTCTGTGGGGTTGCAGAGCTGTTGTCTTATTAAAATCAACATCCAGAGCGAGGGTGATGCTCCCAGGCAGTTCTGCTGCACCAACGTCTGTTTTCTCTTGGTACTTGTCACTTTTAGGGTAAATGTTCTATTTTGAGCGTTTCTCATTTTGACAGGGAAAGACTAAGCTGAAGGTGAAATGACAGGAGGAATTGCAGACTCACCACCTCTCCCTTGCTTTGCTGTTAGTGACAGCTCTGTTGTAAATTCTCTCCACCCATGGGACATTGGCCAGCAGCCCTTGCTGCTTGAAACAGGAGGAAGCTCCTGGATTTCCCCCTCCACTTCTCTGCAGTGCGGCACGTCTTGCTCTGCCAGGAGTCCAGAAAATGTCCAAAACCATTTCAGCTCCACCAAGGCGTGCCTGGAGCTGGGCTCACGGGGAGAAGGTGGTGGTTGTCTCTGTCTCCATGGCGAAGGAGCTCCTCTTGTTGTCGCGGCACGAGGTGAGCTGCCAGAGGCGCTCCTGGCTCAGGCAGCCCAGCTCCTTCAGCAGCTTGAAGAGGTCGGTGCGGAATTTGACGCCGATGAAGGCATAGAGGAACGGGTTGAGGCAGCATCGGAAGCAGGCCAGGGTGTAGGTCACATCATCTGCCACATCCAGCTTCTTGCTCTCCTCACACGAGCTGGTCTGGTTGAAGGCTGAGATGGTCTTGGCCAGCATGACACCGTTGTAGGGCAGCTGGAAGACAACAAAGACGATGACCACGGCGATGATGACCTTGATGGCTTTGTTCTTCTCAAAGTTGCGGGCCTGGAGCAACGTTTTGATGATGATGAGGTAGCAGAAAGACATGACCAGGAGGGGAATTAAGAAGCCAAACACCATTTGGGACACTTTGATGCCAGTGTTGAAGGTCTGCAAGTCATCAGCAATGATGGAGCAACGGGGATTGCTCTCTGAGTTGTTCACACCACTGTGAACCAGCTCAGGGATGGAGAGGATGAAGGCCAGGAGCCAGATGATGATGCAGGTCACCTTGCTGATGAAGATCATCCGGGGCCGCAGGCGATGGGCTGAGGCTGCCTGGACAATGGCAAAGTACCTGTCGATGCTGATGGACAGGAGCAGCAGCATCCCACTGAAGAAACTCATTTTGCAGATGCAGTAGACAGCTTTGCAGGCAATGCTCCCAAAGAACCAGTGCATGGCTGCACTCGTGGCCCAGAAGGGAAGGGTCAGCAGGAAGAGGATGTCTGCTGCAGCCAGGTTCAGCAAGTAGATGTCTGTCATGGTCTTCAGCCTCTTGAAGTAGATGTAGGTGAGCATGACCAGCCCGTTCCCCAGCAGCCCCATGAAGCAGATGAGGCTGTACATGGCCGGGAGGAAGGCAGCACGGAAGTTTCGGACCTCCTCCTTCTCACACAGGGACTCGAACATGCTGTAGTCGATGGTGCTGTTGGAGTCGTAGTAATCAGTGACATTGTCCCCGGCACAGAACTAGAGCAGGAAAAAGAAGAAGAGTGTGTTGGGACAAGGGCTGTGCTGCCTGTGTGGCTGTGCAAGGAAAGGAGCCTGGAGAGAAGTCCCAGGGAATTCCCAAGTGCTGTCTCGTGCCAGCATCACAAACAGAGCTGACACAACCTCGTGGCTGAAAGTGTTTCCTATAAATACGTGAGGTTTGGGGCTTTTTGGGGGGCTCCAAGTGGGAATTCCACCAGAAATGTTTCGTGCTCGGCCAAAGAAACCTCTGCAAGCTCTCAGATGTGTGGCAGCTTTCCAGAGTGTTCCAGCTGGGTGTGCACAGCCGGCTGTCAGATGAAATGTGAGAAATAAAACATCCTTGAGCTAAATTAAAAATCAACGGAGGTGCCTGTGAGAGCATGAGGAAATGCAGTGAGTGCAGCAGGAAGCTGCTTCCGTGTCGGGCCAGCATCTCATTCAGGCCCCCGATTTCAGTTCTGATTGTTCTTGTTTCATCTTCCTACACTGCCAACCTGTGGGGCAGACAGAGCCTGCGGTATTTGTGCCCTGCTTTTGTGACTTATTAGTCTCCAGAACCTTCTCCCCATCTCACAGACATGAAAGGTTTCCTCTGGATACCCCCACCCTTTATCGGAGAGCATCTCGGTGCTCTCCATCTCAGCAGGTTTGGCTTTCACCACATCCTGCCAGGCTGCCAGCAGTGAAAGGGAAAAGCAGGGGCTGCTCTGCTCTGCCCCATGGCCTGGGAGGTGGCCACTGCAGCCGAGGGACTGCAGGCACCAGGACCAGCCCCTGGGTTTGGGAGCAGGTCGTGGCACAGATCTGTGCTTGGGGTTCTCCTTGATGGGCCAGGGCACTCTGAGCACCAGGCAGGGGAGGATGCTGAGCTCTTCCTCCTTGGGTCCATCCCTCTCCAGCTCTGGGTTTGGTCAGAGCCCAGCACCTTGACCAGGAATTTGCAGGGAGCAGGAACTGGCTGCTTCCTGCAATCAGTGTGGTGCATTCCTGTCTGTCCTGGTAATGCTCATTTTGGGGCTAAGAGTGGACTCACACAGCCCAGGCCATCTGAAAATCACTGTGTGTTCCATCACTTTTCTCTGCTCATTTGTTTTTCTGTAGCTGGGCTCTGCTCTCACCTCCCACCTCCCACAGCTGGATCCTGGGGTGAGCAGCTGTGTCCCCACACATTTCTGGGACTGTGGGTGGCTGCTCTGAGTTTTTGAGATCTCCCTTTACCCACAACACAAACCATCTGGATTTCAACAATGTTGTTGAAAACATCTTACCTGAAAAACGAGCAGCAGGCTGAAAACAAGGGTGACCTTTAGCTGCTTGCCTAGGGAAGAAGGAGATGCTGTGTTAGTGGCTGACTGGGGCTTTCCACATGGTTCTTACTTTGAAAAAGCAGTGGGTAATGCTGTCCATGGCACTGTGAACCCTGCAGAACCCTCACCACTGAGGAAACCAGAACCTGGGGAAGATGCCAACAAGATAACCCAGGGTCATGAGCATTACTGTCAGAGCATGGTGGAGTCTCAGGAGTCTGGCCCCTCTGGCTTCATGGATCCATGGAGCACTTTGGGTTGGAAGGGGTCTCTAAAGGTCATTCAGTCCAACCCCCTGCAGTGAGCAGGGATGTCTTCACCCAGACCAGGCTGCCCAGGACCCCATGCAATGAAAGCTGAGAGCTGAGGACTCTAAACTTGGGCACAGTGCACCCATTTTGATTTTATCCATTATTTTTCCCTGCAGGCAGCCAGCAGCCTGTTCCCTGGTGTCTGAGCAGTGAGGGTGCAGCTTAATCCATGTGAAAATACCCAGCTGTGAGGGCCATAAATCCGGCCCAGCTGTGCCCGTGTGGTGCCTGGGCTGTGGAGAGGAGAGCTCAGCTCCCCGTGGGACAGATAGAACTGGAACCGGCTGAAATTTATTGCTTGTCTCTAAATGTCAAGAGTTGGCTTCTGCTGCCTTGGGATGTGAAAATATAGGATGCTGACAGCTGGGAGGAAAAACTGAATTTAGAGCCAGGTATGGTGGTGGTGAGAGCAATCTCAGCCGAGCAGCTCTTCCTGCTGTGGTTAGCAGGGCAGGGGCCAGGGAAAGCTTTCTCCTCACTGGTTTTACAGCTCCTACCAGCATCCACCTCAAGCAGCTGCCACTGAAAGTTGCTCAGCTGGAAGGTGGCAGTGAGACAGCCCTGAGCTCCACTCTGGTGTGAGGAGGAGATGTGTCCCTCCCTGAGGGGTGCCTTGGCCCAGGATGTCCCTCCAGGCACTGGGTGGTCCCTGCAGCCCCTCACTCCCTGTGGGTTTTCTGCTCTGGGGGTGCTCAGCGAGGAGATACCTTTGGCTTGTTCCTCCTAGAACTCTGCCTTGCTCCTCACAGCCTGGTTGTTCATGAATGTGGCTGATTCCTGTGCTCAGTGTCTGATGGACCCAGCTCTGCTTGGTTTCAGTTTTGTGCCAGGTTCCTGCACCAAGTCCTTGTGTTCAGTCACGTGCAACAGCTTCACTATTATCAGACAGAGTTACCTGTGAGTGGGGATGTTTTTAATACCTGAGGGTGATGTGTGGCTCAGAGAGATCCTCAGCCACGTGGGAAAACTCGTGGTGCTCATCCCCAGGCCTGTGTGAGCACCTCCCCTGAGGCCTCCTGGAAGCTCTGCCTCACCTTCCCCCCTTATTTTCATCTTTGATGCTCATGCAGCTGTGTGCTCGGTTGTGTTCATCCTCCCCTCACCTTCTCCAAACCCTCCTGGGGGTATCTGAGGGGCTCCCATGGGACCTCAGGAGGAACCTGAGGGGACTCAGGAGTGGGGGAGTGCAAGGCAGGGACTGAGGGTGAAGGGAGGCTCTGGCTGCTCTGTCCAGCCAGTGCCTTTCCCTCTGATCAGTCCCAGACTGCAGGACGAGGTTTGGTGTCTGCTGTGGTTGTCACCCTTCTAACTGCTGCCCTGGCTTTTGCATAAGATACAGGAAATACACGAAAAGCCCCAAGGACTGAGACCCGCTAGGTGGGTTTAAGCAAGCTGTAACTGCCCTTCCTGCCTGGAATACAGAGTCCCTGACTCTGCAAACACCACAGCAGCCTTCAGCCTTCTCTTGCACCTTCTGAAGAGCCTGGTTTCCCTGGGACTCCTGGAGCTGGTGCTCCTGGCTGCCTGTGGATGGGTGATGAATTCCTGTGCTGGTAGCTCAGCCCCACCAGGAAATTACCCCTGCTGGATAAGAGGCAGAGAAGAACCACCCTCATTCCATGGAGGAAAAGCATCCACATAAACCAGACTCCACCAGCTCTCTGTGGCTTGGTTTGCAAGCTCCAGGTCCAGCCCTGACTTCACCTGAGCCAGCCCCAGCCCTGGTGAGGGCTCCTTTGCTCTGCTCTGTTTTCTTATCACCCTGTGAAGGCCTAGAAAAACAGGACTGAGAACGTGACTCAACCAACTCCTGAAACAGTTCAGCTGATATCATTCCTTTGAAGATCATCATAAGTTTCTTTTTTCTCCCCCTTTTTCAGTTGCTGTTTCAACTGTCTTAAATGTCAAATGACTTTTCAATACGAAGAAAGCCCTGTGCTCTTTCTGCCCCTCTTCTGTGCCCCCACCTCAGATTACACATTTGCAAAAGCAGAGCCACAGAGGCCCCGCTGCCTCCTGCTCCCTCTGTGCCAGTTTGAGCACGTTTGTGTCACTGGTTTCAGTCAGACTGGACAGGAATTGCATCTCCCCAACTTGTCCTGTGGTCTGGGGCAGTGGGCAGAAGCAATTATCATGACAGGAGTCTTGCTCTGCAGCTTATAAGGCATTTTAGGTACATTTCTTTACTTTTTCTTTCCTTTTTACGCCTCCTGGCAGTTGGCTGCTGTGGGTATTTTCTTAAAGTTTTGTTCCTCAAAATATTGAGGAAAAAAACCCCCCAAACATCTCAAAAGTCCCTGCAGCCAGTTGAACTAGAAACTTCATTTATAAAAATACACCAAAACCCCACCACAGCCAATGAGTCAGCCTGGCCCTACAGCCCCGTGGCAGCCCCCTGTGTGTCAGCTGCTTTGAGGCCATTCTTGTTCTGAAGGACCTGGAAATGGATGGAAAGGGGAATTACTCCATGGGAGTGAAGGAAGGAGGTGCTGCTTTGAAACCATTCTTGTCCTGAAGGCCCTGGAAACAGTTGGAAAGGGGAATTGCTCTATGGAAATGAAGGAAAGAAGGGATATGTTCATGACAGGGGATGGGAGCCCCTGAATTTTACAATTGTCCTCCACAGACTAAGCCCAAGGTGGTGGGGAATTCATCCTTTGACAGCTGCTGAGCTGTTCTGGCTCCCTCAATAGCCAAGAGAAAGAAGCAGGTGGTTTTAATCCCCAGTTCAGGTGCCTGGGGTGGGCACCTGGGGCACAGCTCAGGCTGTGCTGTGGCAAAGGGTTGGTGAATTTGGGCAGGCAGATCCCTCCCAGCTTATCTGGATCTCCCTCAGCACCAGCTCCTAAATGTGAGCAAGGTAAGAGCAGCTGCAGGAGCTGAATCCCATCAGGTGCACCCAAAAAGGCCTCTGATAGTAGAAATATTCGGTGTCAGGACATCTGCCTGGAAGAGGAGAGAGACACAGCCCTGAGGGTGATTAATCAGATCACACAAATGAGCAGGGCAGCTCCTGAGGCTCTGGCTGCTGCTACAGCTGAGGGATGCACGAGGGCAAAGCAGGAGCTGGGAATGCTTTAGGGATCAGATGCGTGAGAGAAAAGCAGGAGCTGGGAATGCTCTAGGGAGCATTAGCAAAGCTGAGCAAGCCTGGTCTGGCCAAACCCTCGCGGTGAAAGAAGGTTTTTTGGCCACCTGGAATTGCAAAGCACAAGTTCTGGCCTCAGCACACGTGTAGGCAGTGATGAACCTGCTCTCTGTGTGTTATACATGTACCAGCTTCTGGTGCCCTTTCTCCAGCAGTACAGGAGGCTTTTGGGGCAAGAACCAGATATTTCTGAGAAAAGTTGATCATACTTAAGTGATCTAGTGACTATTGGCAGTTAGCAGCCTGTTCTCCCCCTTCCCCTCCTCACAACGGGCAGAGGAAAGACACTGTCATCTCAGGAGTGAGAGGAGCCAGTGAAACCCAGTCATGCTCTTATTTCATGTGCTCACTGATTTATCACAGAAGAAAGTTAATAATTATGAACCTCCACTCCTTTCAGGAAACTGTGAATCAAAAGACAAGATAAGCAGAAAGAAGCAAGTCAAAAATTTCCTGCAGAAGTGAGCCAGGTGTGTTTTAAAGAAAGCACCACGGTGGTGCATCTTCCAGGAAAATGAAATATTCCTCTGAAATACAATAGTAGAACAAAAAACCCAAAACAGGGACATTATCATAATCTGGTCAGGTTCTCACTGACTCTTGCTTTTCCCTGTCCTGATTAACCTTTCCCAGGAGCTGCCCCCAGACATTGAACCCCTTGGAACAAGCAGCCCACAAAGCACCCACAGGATGATGCAGAGGCCAAAAGTTTAAACAAGAAGAATGATGTGTGGTGAACAGGTCCTGTCTGGTGTTTGTTTGGATGCAAGCATTCCAAAATCCAGGAATTTCCTAAGCCATTGATTGCCAGAGGATCTGAGGAGAAAGAAAACTCCCTCACTCATTCCCTGCTCCTGCCTGGAGGGTCCTGTGGGACCTGCTCCCTCTTTTCTCTGCATCCCCATCTCTGGAGCATACTGCATCCCTGGAGCATCCCCAGAGCTTCCTTTCTTCCCCAGAACTTCTTACATCCATCCCCCTGACCATCTCCAGGACCTCCTGCATCTCCAATGCATCCTGCTGCCTCCAGCGCTCATGCAGATATTTTAAAATAGAAATAACTTGCAAAAGACTGGATGGACCTAATGAACAGACTCAGCTCTTCTTCCTCCCAATTCCTTGATTGATTCACTGGATTAAAATGTTGTCAGGGAGAGCATTCTCTCTCTATCTCTCTTTATTTTTTTAAATTAAGAACACAGAAGAAAAGGTGTGAATTATGCAAGATTCCGTTTGCTTCGGAACAATAAGGCCCCTTAAAATTGCCTCCCAATCCCTTTTTTCTGTTTGTTTCTGAAGTCATTTGAGGCTTTTGAGCTTCTAAAATAGAACTGTCCTTTTTTTTTTTTTTAATAGTAAAAATGAGGAAGGTGAAAGTCTTTTATACTGTTTAAATACTCTAATAGAAGCGCTCTAGTCCTGCGTCACAGGACAGGGACTGGGCATCATTAACAAAGCTGAAGGCACAGCCCAAGGCTGCAGCCCAGGTACTCACCCCCATCCATGGTGTGGTTCCAGCAGGATCCAGTCACAGAGGTAACGAGAGCATCACACACTCCAGCACTGCCTCCCCAGCTCCTGCCAGGGACCCTCCTCGGGGAACTCTGCTTTTATACTTCCTGCACCCTGTGAGGAGCTCACAGGCACCCTGACCCTGGACCCTCCTCCTCCTCCTCCTCCTCCTCTTCCTCCTCGTGTGTTCAGAGCTGTGCTGAGCTCTGGAGGTGCTCAGGTGCTGCCTCGGCATGCTCTGCGCACCCAGAGCTGTCACTGACACTTGGGGAAGTGAAGCGGGCTCCGCTTTTAGACTGACACATGAGGAATGGTCTGTGGTGAAGGAAACAGGGGAACGAGGCTCTTCCTTACCTCCCCACTCCAGCAAATCCTGCTTCATCTGTGGAGCCCTCAGCGCTGGAGGAAACAGGGGATCCCATCCCATCCCATCCCATCCCATCCCATCCCATCCCATCCCATCCCACCCCATCCCATCCCATCCCATCCCCACCCCATCCCATCCCACCTACCAGACCTGTTTTGGGAAGGCTGTTCAGGATGAAAATCTCAGTGCACAGGACTGCCCATGACCAATAGCTCATTGTCCTTCTCCCTCCCTACACTGCCAGCAGCTCAGTGACTTCCCCCCTTTTTTGGGTATTTTTGTCTTCCCCAAAAGACTCTGCACTTTGTCAGTGTCATGCCTTCCCCCAGAGCAAACCAGTGGCTTTTGTTTGGTGGGTGTCAGGGCTCTGGTCCTGGCACAGACCCTGCAGATAGAGGGGTTGTTTCTCAGACAGAAATGTCTCCAGCTCCTCACAAACTCTTTTTTCCTGAGCCAGGCTCCTCTAGAAATGATGCCTTTGGCATCTTGTCCTCTCTGTCTTATGCTATGTCAGTGCTGTTACTGCAGCCAGGTGTAAAAACAGGGCACCACAGGATGGAATCCCAGCCTAAATTAAATATAGCTGAAGCTGAGAGTAGTTTTGAGGGTTATGTGGGTTGTCTTAGGTCCTTTTTGAAGACTCAGATCCAGTTTCAGACCCTCCCTCTATATAGTCCCAGCCCAACTCCAAACCTTTCCTAGTGCTGGTGTGGCTTTGAGCCCATTCTGGGGTGCTGAGGGAACAGTCTGCTGGGGTACTCAGGGTGAGGATTTTGGGGTTTTAGGGGGCAGGAGGGCTGTGACAGTTTTCCTCTGCTCACACACGGTGACCCTCCCTCTCCTCGGCGCTCTCTGGGAGCGCGGCACCGACTCCTCCGCACCTCACCCGGCACTTATCTCAGGCAGCAGGTGCTGCTCCCATCTCTGCAGCTATTTATTGCTCTGTGTGCCTTCGCTCACCAGGTATGCAGGCAGGTACCCTGCCTCGAGAGCTTTATCTCATAACCACTTCCTCCAAAGAGGACCTGAGATGAAAGGCTTCCCTTGGGTACCAGCAGAATACCCGGAATCCAGGGGTGTAACAGAGGCTTCACACGAGGTCACAGCTCTGCCTGGGATGTGCATGGGCCCCTCGGGGTGCTCTGTGCTCACCCTGCTCCAGGGAGAGGCAGCAGGCAGAGTTCTGGTGGATCCATCCCCATCTCCACGCTGCCTGAAGCCAAAGGTGAGAGAGGCAGGTGGTTTGCAGCTTGGTTTCTGCACATGGTCCCAAGATTCAGCTTCAAAGTTTTGGTACATGCCAGATTCTGTGGTGTTAGAACCCATTCAAGCAAACTGTTTTTTCTTTAAAAGAATGAGAATATTTAATATAGGAATATTTAAATGGGAATATTTAAAATAAACAATTTGTCTGTGTATGACACCGAACTTCTTGTACAGTCACATTTTATACCCAAGGAGTTCTCAGAACATTTATTAAATCTTTGCTTAATTTGATTTGATATATTTGCAGCCTATTGCCTGAGTGATTCCATCTCTTTGACACATTGCCTGAACTTGGGTGCCCCATGAGCTGCTTTTCACAAAACTGTGACCCTGTGTGAGCAGACAGACCAAAGTCAGACAGTGCCAGGCCTGAGCTGTGCCCATGAAAACCATTGCACTGTGCTATTAGAACCTATTTGTTATTCCAAAGTTAATTAACTGTATAAAAGGAATCAAATTACCAGGTATTCCAGTCTCTGGGTGCCTCTGCTCCCCTCCAGCACTCAGGAGAGTGATGTCAGTGACTTAAACCTGCTGCCCAGGCTGCAGCAGGAGCTGGGTAGCAGCTTTCATCCATAAACTTCTCAAAGAAAATGCAGCTCCTGATAAATTCCACAATTGCTCAGAGAGATTTTGGTTCAGTTCTCATTGGTTCCACTTGAACTGAAATATTGAGTTGAACTGAATTGAACTGTGTAATCCTGAATTGTCCTGACATTAAACTGCAGCTCACTCAGCAATGGAACATCACAAGGAAGTTAGCTCTGAGTTTCCCATCCCTTGCCTATGTGTAAAACTGGAATTCCTGTGGGATATCCAGGAATTCAACACAGTCTCACAGACATCCTGAGGTGGGAAACACCCCAGAGCTCCAGGAGAGTGTTCCCAGGCACCACATGCAGGTTGGGGGACCTTGGAAATCAGAACTCAGGGCTTTGCCTAAGGAGATGGAATTCAGCCTGAGAGAAGCACACACAGGATGTTCTTACATCCTGGATTCAAAACTTTTTCATATTTTCCACCAGTTTTGCTTCAGCTGATTTGAGATGGAAGCACCAGCTCTGTCCCCCTGTTCCACCCTTTGGCTGACATGAGCCATGGGAAGGTTTGTCCCTGTGGCTGGAGGAAGCCAGGGGTGCCCAGACAGAAGTGTTGGTGAGTTCAGGGTGGCCCTTTCCCAGCTGTACTTCCCAGTCACATCCTTGCCCTGACATCAGGGAGGGACCGTGACGTCTGTCCTGCTGCTCCCTCTGCCTGGCAATGCCAACCCGAGGTGCCTGGGATCTCCCAGCTCTGGCCTTGCCCCTCCTCTGACGTTTTGGGGACATCCAGGGGGGTTTGTGGTGGAAGTCAGCGGGGTCGTTCCAGGGGGGTGCTGACGTTGTTGTTCCTCAGGCAAATATAAAATAGCAGAAGTGAAATCATGAGTAAATTCCTGACCTTAAGAGTGGCACCAAGCTGGGATTCTTCACCCAGCAGGGTTCTTTGAGCAGGTGTAGAAATGTCTCATGATTGTGATCTCACCACCAGGTTATTAACAGATCCTTATCTCCCAGAGGGAGGAAGCAATCTGTGCAGCACCAGGCTCAGATTGGGATGCACAGCTGCCCATGGTGTCAGCCACAGCAGAGAATGGCACACCCAATGTCACGAGGAATTCACCTGCTTTGTGCCCACATCATGTCCTAGGTGATGGCCTGGCTCTCCAGTTCTTTTTTTTGAGGAAAAATAAAAGATTTGCCAAATTGGCATCTGCCCTGCACCAAACGGTTGGACCTCAATGAGAATTTCTTTGTGGGCAGGGCGGTCAGGCTTGGAAGGAGCTGCCCAGGGAGGTGCTGGAGTTCCCATCCCTGGAAGTGTTCAGGGAATGACTGGATGTGGCATTCAGTGCTCTGGTCTGGTTGGGAAGGTGGGGATGGCTCACAGGCTGGACTTGGTGGCCTTGGAGCTCTTTTCCAGCCTAAATGACTCTGTGATTATATTCCATGAGAGCAGCTCCCTCATCCTGGAGACCAGAAATTGAGATGTGAGGGGGGAAACACATCTGGAGATAGCAGTGGGGAGGGGTCAGGCTGGCAGGGACAGTGACAGTCCGCTTTCCAGCCCCAGGGAGGGGTGACCAGCCACTGACCATGTGCACTGCTGGTCCCTGTGTCCCTCAGGGCAGGGCTGGGCAGTTTCCCATGGCATCTGCTCCCTCCTGTCTGCCCAGAGTGCCCAAGCTGTATGCAGAGGGACTGTGATGAACAAACAGATCCTTTCTGGCCTGAACATGAAGGAGGCAGTGGTCATCTCAAAATGATGGGTGGGAAAGGAGTGGAGATTGAAAATGGGAAGAAAAGCTCCTGGAATGTTACAGAAGCTATGTCAGGGGGGCATATGAGCACCAGCTGTGTCTAGAGATGGTTTGTGCAAAGTGCTGGGCAATTCCCACAGGATATCAAACAGTAGTGAGCCATGAATCATTTAGAGACATAACAAGATATGGTTTAGGGAGATAAAGGGATATTGATTAAAGAGATAAAGCATTATGACCCTTAAAAATAATTGAGACTTGAAGTGTCCCTGACCATCCAGCAAATGTCACTCCTATGAGCTGTGTTCCCATGTTCAAAAGGTGGAAGGTTTAACACCAATCTGCTGCTGCCTTTGGATGAAAACTGGATCTAGAAACTGGAAATAATCCCATCAGTGTTTGCTCCAAGAGCTCATCCAGCCTTCTCTGTTACAGATCTGCCATTTCTTATCCCTGGGGTTAAAAAGGTTGTAATAAACCCATGATAATGTGATTTTTTCACTTGGTTTCTGTTGTTGTTACTGTCATTCTTTCTGGTTTGGCTTTCCCCACTCTGAAACTGGTGCCAGAACTAAAATGGCTTTTTCTTGACTCTTTAACAGAATTGGGTGATAAAAGCAAATTCAAAGTGGTTGTTGACAGAAATTACTGAGTTCTGGAGTGACAAGTGAAGCTTTACGTGATGACTTACAACAAAATAAGACACCAGCGTGAAACGCGCGAAACCACTTCAAAAAACCCCTCGAAGATTGTGGAAAAAAACGTCAAAGTGAAAGAAGGGAACTGAGAGCACAAACAGCAAGACAGACCTGAAGCAGGATCTGGGCTTTCAGATTCGAGTGCTTGATCCCACTTGGTCACCAGGTCCTGCTGGGAGAGGTTTGCCAGTCACTGTCAGTAACACTCTGTATTCACAGGGGAATTCAAACCCAGGGACCCAAACCCTGGGTTCAAAGTCTTGAGCCGGTGCTGCAACTCCTTGGAGGCACAAACAGTCTGGGCTGTAACAGTCCAGGATGAATCTGGAACTTGCTGGGTGCCTGGCAGGGAGAACACATGGAATTCCAGCCTCTCTGAGTACCTGGCATGATCAACCCCCACTTCTGCAGTGCAGCACCTGCAGTTCATATCCAGGAGCCTCAAAGCTGCAGGTGAGTGACCTGTGAGCGTCTCACACTGATCTGGCAAATTGCTACAAATGCCTCACACTGTGAATTGGTACAACTGCATCTCACTCTGAGCTGGTACAACCAGCAGCTCTCAGGGCGAGGGGAGTTAAACCCTCTTATTTTGTTGTAAATCATCGTGTAAAGCTTCACCTGGGACTCCAGAAGTCAGTAATTTCTGTCAAGCCCTGAGCATGAGCTGCCAAAACTGCTGCTGCTGCTGCTGGCTGGCACTGAGGATCCTGCACGAGAAAAGCACTGCTCACCTTCACAGCCAAGGCTAGGGCTGTGTGTCCTTCGGGCAGGTTGATGGGGACTCCTGGTGGCAGTGCCTGCTGCAGCTCACACACCTCTGCCAGCACTTAACCTGCCCCAATTCCATCTCCAGTTGGCCACGAGGGGTGTTTTTCGCCAGTATTCCAGCACTTGGGACTGCTGCGAAAACACTTTTCAGTTAAGGGGATGAAGGGAGGTCAACAGGAGCAACGACACCACAGCACTGTTTTGATGGTGTGGGGGTTTGGATTGGTGGCTGAGTAGCTTTTGATAAATTGAGGAAAAAAATCAAAAATGGCTTTAAAAAAACCCCAACTGAACAGCAAAGCCTGCCTGGCTGGAGGTTCAGGGCAAAACCTGGGGCAAGACAAGGAGAAATAAACCATCACTGGCTCCTTGGGACGGGGCAGGCACAGAGGCTGCACTTGGAGCTGGTAGGAAATGGAAAAGCACATCCTGGCATAGAGAAGGGACCTCAGCAAAGGCCTGAGCAGAGCAAGGGTCTGACCCTGCTCCCTGTGTGCTGCCCACCCACACCTCTCTTTCTCAGGACCCTCCTCACCCTCAGATTATCACCACACAGGTGTGGATGAACCAGTGGGCTCCCCCAGCAGGGGCTCTGGACCTGCTCTCCCCAAGCCTCCCAAGGTCAGGGTCAGGCTGTCTGCTCTCTGCTGCAGCACAAGGCTCTGAACAGGCTCTGCTTCCCTGACACACATAACTGCCCCTTTGTGCCAGGGTTTGGATTTGCTTTGATATTTTATTCCTGTAAAAGCTCCTTTAATCTGTTTTATTTCTTTCTGTCACCAGCATAATCCTCTCTTGTGAGCAGTGTCTGCAGCTCGTTTGGCTCCAGGCAGAGCAACTTGGCAAGACTTGTCCAGGTTATACACAGGTGATTTCTTACCATTAAAAAAAAAACAAAACAAAACAACCTTGTTTGTTTCTCTGTCAGTCTTTTTTCCTTCTTTGAAAGTTCAGCTACTGCACATGAGGCTTCTTTCTTTCTGGGAAGCCAAGCTCAGTCCTGTGTGTAGGTGAGGGGTTTGGAAGGGATTTGAGTGCATGAAGCTCTCAGACGCCTGGGCTCTGAGTTCACTTTACCTGGTGAATAATTTCTGAACAACCTCACAAGGTGCCTGGTTCATATTTTAACATCTAAATCCCTTTCAAAACCTACCCTTTGGGCCTGCTTTTTGCTATGTACCCGTTACTGTACCAGCTTTGTAGGTTAGAAGGTTTTTGGGGTGATAAAATCTAATAACTACATAAATGCAAAAAAACCACCACCAACAAATCCCCAAACCAACAAAAAAAACTTCAAGATCAGTTCTTTTTTTAACCCAGGCTTCTTAATAACTTTTACTGAGTGTGTTTTTGTGGTGAGATAAAAGCATATTTTTGACAACAACCCAACAGAGACGAGAACCTTTGCCTGCAGAGCAAACCAGAAGCAGCACAGCACCATGGTGATGTCAGAGGTCACAATGCCTGAGTCAGACTTGAAAACCCCTGGTTTTTCTTGAAGAGAAAAACAAACCGAAGAAAACAACTCCCTCGCATGATGCAAAGCTTGGATTTGCCTTTTTGCTTTGGCGCCCTGGGGGTGTGAGGGACTCACTAGCTCTCAGCACCCCATGGGGGATGGCTGCACCTCAGACCCCCAGCCTGCACCCATCTCCTGCCAGACAGGGCACCCAGGAAACAGAGCACTCCAGCAGCAAAGCATGAGGGCTCTTCCTCATGGGAGGAAGGGTTCCTGGCCCTGCTGGGGACCTGCAGGTGGCCACAGGGTCTGTCAAGAACATCCCACTGAGGACCGTAGAACACAGGGCTCATCAGGAGCTCCAGGTTGCTCTGAGGAAGGGCTGCTGCAGGACCCAGGTATTTCCTGAGGCCTGTCCCTCTCCTTTGCTGGGTCCCTGATGCTCCTGTCCCTTGCAGGAACCTCTGCCAGGCACTCTGGGGCTGGTCAGTGCTCCAGCGCTGCCCATGGGCATTCCTTCAGTTCTCATGTGCTTGGACAAGTTATTTCACTCGTGAAGACAACACCCACTCCTTCACATCCACACCCTGAGCTGCACACACCCGTCTTTGCCAATAATTAGTTATTTACATACACCTTGAGAATTTGGAGCAGATGAAAAGCATCCCCGGCCTACAGAAGCCAGGCCTGCTGCAGATAAAAGCTGTTGCACAACAAGGGTTTGCAGCAGCTCAGGTGTGGAACCCCACCTGGGCCCCACAGAGCTGGGGGAGGGAGGGGGGCTCCAGTCCAGCCACCAGCTGGTACTTTGTAAGAAATAAAAGCCTGTGTGCTTATTTTCCTCTGGCTTGAGATGGAGAACAGCTGATGAAAGATCTCAACCAAACACTGGCACCACCTTAAAAGACAAGAACAGACCACTGTGAGTTTAAAAAAAACCAAACATGTTGGATTTTATTATTTTTAAACCATTAAAAAAAAAGGATTTAAAAAACACCATCTGATAGACCCACTGCTCTGCAAATACACATCAGTTCATTGAAACATTATGTGTTCCCTCAGTTGTTAAGTCAAGAAGTGGCCCATGGCTGTTGCCACAATTCAGTGTATTTATTTTTGGGGTTTTGCTTATATAGGGCAAATAATGGCCTTTTCAGTACATTTGTAGAGTCTCCAGAGGTTCTGAAAGCTCATGACAAGCAAAACTACTATTTTTTACCATTTGTGCCATATCAGTGACTGTCTGCTCAGAGAACATGTGCGTGTCTAAACGCTCTCCTGCTCTGTTCTGTGCCAGGTCTCTGGCTGAGGCCACACCAGGGTCTCTTGGTAGCAAATAAAGGAGTTAATTGGGAAAGAAAAGCAAAGGCTTGTTGAAAAGAATCCTGCACCACAGAAAAAAAAATCCCTCACGATGTGTCATTTCCTGCAAGACTACACTGAACCCTTTGGAACTGGATCTCCTGACGTGCCACACACAGACCATGAGCAAGTTTCCACCACAGCAGAGCAGCTACTCTAGAAAAACAAGTTACACCAAAAACCCCCAAAACCCCAGACTTTCAGACTCACTCTGGAGCTGCTCCTGAGGATTGAGAGCTTTCTTTAAAAGCATGGACTGGGGAGGCTGCAGCAGAAATTGCCCTTGTTGACAGGCAGCACAGCTGTGGGACACAGGGGACTTTTGGAGTTGTTAGGGAAGGAGAGGTTCCAGGGGACACCCTGGGGAGACATAAAGTCTTTGCTCCATAGTAAGAAGAGGTCTGAATGCTTCAGCCACATTCTAGCCTCTCCAGAAAGCCAGTGCTACTGCCAGGAGCAGGTCCCTCACGCAGTCAGGCCAGGACTGCAGCACAGGTGAGACACCTGTGCCACAAAGGGGCAGGAAGGGCCTTTGGGGAAAAGTGCCAGAGTGTCCATGGCACCAGAAGAAAGGCAAAAGTCCTGATTTCTCATCTAGAAACCAAAACCAGTGGTTTCTAGTCTTTCTAGGGAAGAAATACAAGTGATATAAGCACCTCTCCACACTGTAACAGCTGTGTTTAGACACATGAGGTTCCTTTTCTGCCTGCTGCAGGACACCCTGTACCTCTCCAGGCCCCTTCACATTGCTACACTGATAACCTGGCATGTCACTAAGCCCTGGCATCCTTTGGAGACAAGTGACAGAGGCAGGGAAGGTACAACAGCCGCAGAGCACGCTCTGAAATCAAACAGTACTTCATTACAGAGACACAGGAACTGAGTCACTGATTATTCTTTCTTCTCGCCCTCCTCGGCGATGGGGTCTGCGGGCGGCTCCTCCACGGTGGCGCTGTTGCTCTCTGAGCCGGTGTTGCTGTCGCTGGTTCCCTCCTCAGCTGTGCTGTCCACCCCTTCCTGCCCACTCTCCTTGTCCTCTGGGGTGGAGGTTCCTTCTTCACCGTTCTGCTGGTTGTCTGTGCTCTCTTCTGGGTGAGGCTCTTCTGGAAAAATGTATTTCTAAGTGTCATTTACATGTCAGTATTTATTTAGATTGTGCAATTAGGATTTAGGAAGAAACAGAAGCTATGATAAATCCGAGTATTCCATAGCAGTCACCTAGAACATGCAGGGACAGGCACAACTCAGGGATCTTTCACTGCTGAGGACACATATGGTCCTGCCACACATTCTGATGGCAGCCACAGCTGCCTGACTTTAGAATTCCAGCCATAAGAAAGCCATGCTCCTTGTTAAAGCAGAAGCACTGGAATTCAAACTTCTTGGCCCCTCTTTCTTTATGCTCCTGCAGCAGTGACTCACTGATGCACTAGTCACTGGGACTCCTGAATCCAGCAGCATTTCTTATTGCCACTGTCCAGAGCATAAAGCAACTGGAAAATTTGCCTGAGAGCTGCATAGGAAGCATTGCTGCTGCATCATCCTGGCTGGACAATGACACTGGGACAAGGAAACACTCCCAGCTGCTCCCAGTTAAGCTGTCTAACTTCAGGTTTACTATGTTTTCCCCTGGGTACATCACACACAAAGCAAGACACAGAGCTCTGTGGGATCTTCTCCTCTTTTAAAAATGAGTAATTTAATGAGAAGCAAGCAAATGCCTGTGTTCACCAAGATGCAGTGAACTGCTCTCCTCAGAGACCCTTTAATGTTGATCCTTGGAGGACTCTGCAGATGTTCAGATGCAGTTACCTGTCTCCATTGGAGTGCTCTCCTCTTCTTTCTTCTCCTCCCCCTTACTGGCTGCTTGCTCCTCCTCAGCTGCCAGGCTATTCTGACTGCGCTCAGCTTGCTCAGCTGCTTCCTTTTCCCTTTCCTCCTGTCTCTTGCGAGCCTGTTCCTCAGCTTGAGCAATTTCAGCTGCAATTTTTTCCATATCCACTTCCACCTTCAAACTGCATAACTAGCAATTAAAAACAAAGCAAAACAAAAGAAAACTTTAGCTCTTTTACTACGGCAGTTACCCTGAGAAATAAATAATCAGTAAACCCCAATGATGACTTCATTATTTCTACACACTGCACAGTCCTTTTGATTTTACAATGTTTACACTGGAAGTAACTAGGGAGGGAGATACAGGCATATTAAGAAAAAAAAAGGGAGAGGGAATAAATAAGCAACCTAAAACTTGTTATTTGAGTGCAGCCAAGGAGAGCAGTGTGCCCTCCACAGTGGCTTCAGGCCACCTTCCTCCAGCTGCTCTGAGTGAATTCACCCAGCCCAGCCTGGAGGCACTTCTAAACTGTACTGGCCCTAAAGGTCACTGAAAGAGCAGGAAATCATCCTGTGTTTTTTACCACCCACGCCAGGGCACTGTCCCAGCAGCTGGGCAATTGCTCAGAACTGAACAGAGAACTGAAGCACTTGTACCACTGTGGAACCAGCAGCTTCCTCAGAGTAAGTGAGAAAAATGAGCAGTACCCTTTTAAGCTCGTTGTTGAAAGAGTCTGTGCTTTCCAGAAACTTCCTCTTCTTTTCCTGGTGGCGCTCCTCAATTTGCAGCAGCTCAGCTTCGAGCTTACGCTGGAAGTGAAACAAACAGCAAGAACCTCATTGTGCAGTCACCTAAAAACTGGGCAAAGGTACAGCTAAGCATACAAATTTTCATATGGGTTTATTTTTAAATACGGGTCTAATATGCAAACATCCTTCTGCCTGCCTCTGATACCCACTAGCTCAGAAGTTCATACTGAAAAGTAGGAACAGTACGTGGGTCTGTGCAGCAGTTCAAACATATTGTAAATGAAGCATTGTGCACCTGAGGTGAAGCTTCCAGCATCAAATCTACACATTTTCTTTCCTATTCTGCACCCCCAGGTCTGTGTATACATATCCCACAGGTCTGTATATACACAGCTCACAGGTATAGACACACTCTCTACATCAATTGCAGTCTCTAACACAGAAAGACCACAATTCACAGGAAAGAAGGACAACCATCCCCTCCACCCTCTTAATCTTCTGTAATTAAAAAAACCCAAGAAATCTCTACCTAATTCTGGTCTTGCTTCACCCCTACACACACTGACCATGCTGAAAGGGTTATTTTGGTAACATAAGTGTTTGGAAAACACAGGCATGTGCCCAAAGCTGGGTCAAACACGAAAGTGTGACTTCGCCATATATTTTGTATAAATTTAACTTTCAGTGAAAAACGTTAGAATAGGGACAATTTACTTCATAAAAAGAATCATTACAAACAAGATGAGTCATCAGGTACCCGAAATCACAACACTACTAGTACTAATTAACCAGCAGACTTTAAAAACTGCATACAGGGGGTTGTGTGTAATAATGAATAACTATGGAACTAACACTTAGGACAAAACACAAAGAACAAAACAGCACAGAAGGTGAAGTCTCATGTTCTGCAGCTCCCAAGAAATCCCTGGGATTAGCTCCTGGAACACACAGAACATTGACACCCAGCAAGAACAGTCATGTAGGTGATTGAATGATCCAAAGAACTGGAGTCCAGCCCAACCCCACTATGTTTTAGCTGCATTTGCATCCTTTATTTTTACCTGATGAACCATCAAGGACTGAACCTGGCGTTTCAGGACTTGCATTCTGGCTGTGGTGACCACGGAGCGGACGTCGGGCACCACGCTCTCGCTCAGGATCTCGCTGATGAGCCGGTGGTTCCTCTGGAACCGAGCCGTGGCCGTGTGCTTCATGGAGAACCCATCATCGTAATCTGCAACAGGAGGTTGAGGGGAAACTGCTTTGATCCCACAAAATGAGAGCTGAGTCTAATGTACCCACATTATCCACTCTGTACCCACACTATCACTCACAAAAACTAAAATATGAGCCCTAACGGCAGTAGTTGTCATGTCACAAAGTTCACAGTAACACACACAGAGCATCAGGGAATTTCAAAACGAGACAAAGTGTGGCCAGGGCAGCATTCACCTGGCACAGCTCTAACAGCTGATTTCACATGCATTTCCCACAGCTGAAATTGGGACCGACCTAGTTATTCACTGTTGCTTTCCACACTTCCACAGTAAGAGGGACTATTAATACACCAAATAAAAGAGCCATTCCTGATTAATCATGTTTCCAGAACAAAATGCCAGCAGGATAGTGACTCCTCTATAAATAACCTTTGTAGCACAGATCAAAACCATTTATTTTTTAAAATACTGAGGACTGAAAGCATGAAGCAGTGAGACACATTTACTCATCACTGAAACTTCACAGTCATGTATTAAAAGAATTTGATTATTTATTAGCAAGTGCATTTCTCTAAAGAGAAACCAGTTCAACAACAAGTATGAATTATCTCCCAGAACAATGCCACATAGAAAAGTCCAGAGGGCTAATTTTGTTTTACATTAATATTCCTATTGGAGATGACTATCCCAGCTATTCACAGAAATCTTAAGAAGCTGAAGACCATGCCAGGAGATATTACTAAAGAAGAGAACCAGTTAAATGAAAGTTTATTTCCAAGTGTATATTGTATCTCATTTAGGTATCTGATCAAACAAAGCAAAAAAAGAGGCAATGGCTGGTTCTGTCCAAGTCTACTTTGCACTGGTGGCACAGAACAGAATCTCAAGTCCCCAGGTTCCAGTTATTCCAGCATGAAACGTATTTACATAAATGTTGCAATTACCTCACACAGGGGAAAGTGCTGTTTGCTATGAGATTTATCTCAGGGGTGTGCTTTCACAAGGGAGAAGGAAAAAAAAGGGTGTAACTGAGCACATTTTTCACCCTCAGGTTTCAACAAGTATTTGGTGATGCATTTAAAAGCAGCCATGAGGTGTGTGAGGCTGACTTTTCCCACTGGGTGGGGTGCATTTCCTCGCAGTCAAATAAACTTTCAGAATTTTCTCATCAACTTGTCAGCAGCAAGGGCACCTCACTCGCCAAACAATCTCAAATGACAGTTGTTGAACATATTCAAAGTTCAGGTGCTCTTAATCACACCAGAACTCTGCCTGTCAGATTTATGTGCTTCTGGTAATAAAGCACAACATTCCATTCAAGGCGGATTAAATCAGGCATCTAAGCCTTTTCTAAAGCATGTGCTAAAGCCATTATGGAGCAGTAAGCAGACTGATCTGGTTTGAACTATTCAGCATTACTTCACACTTAATTAAGAAGGGTTGGAATAACTTTTGCCACGGGTGCCACCTTACTTTTGGGAACAAAGTCAGCTGTATGGAATAAAACGCGGTAATGAAAACTGGCATGAAAGCACCAAAGCAGGAACGAAGCCACGTGAAGCGCTGCAGAAGGTGCACACAGGCGGTTTTCTGTATCTCCAAGGCCTGTCCTGCCATGAGTGTCCCACTGGGAGTGCACACCAGCTCCTTACCATCGGGATCCTCCGCGGGCTGGATGCTCATGTAGGGCTCCCCCTTCTCCATGCGCGACTGCCGCTGCCGGCTCTCCTCTTCCAGCGCCGCCTCGGCGCGGCTCTTGGCGTTGATGTAGGCCAGGTAGGCAGGGGAGTTGTGGTAGGCCTTCATGGACTCGTTGTACTCGATCTGCAAGGTGACCAACACGGTTTGATTGCACCACTGGGTGATTCCCACCCGGCCACAACTGCGCTCTGTGTAACGCACAGCGCGGTTACACAGACAAAGCTGAATCTGCATCGTCTGGCTGAGATACAAATGATCAGATTCTCTCAGTCTTTCTTTTTTACAAATTAGAACTTCTATAATAACTTGTGTTTTAACAACACAGCTGGTTCTTAGGTCCTTTTAGTATTATGATAGCTTTGTTTTCTGAGATTTCAAATTCAAACACCTCAGAATACTTAAGAAGAAGTTCTGGTAAGATGAAATTAGCAAACACAAAATATTCTTAGTAATTCTCTGGAGTTCTAACTAAATCTGTGATTTCTGATTTCTTCTCTTTCCTTATGCCAGTATGTCATGAACCACTTTCCAAAATCATTTAAGATTTGTCCATTCTTTGACCCATCCCTGCTCTGGGATGGCACAGAAAGCTGCAGCCAGACTCCTGTCTCCTCCTGGTAGCAGGACAGTAGCACT
The DNA here is from genome assembly GCF_000277835.1 of Geospiza fortis. Taxonomy (NCBI): domain Eukaryota; kingdom Metazoa; phylum Chordata; class Aves; order Passeriformes; family Thraupidae; genus Geospiza; species Geospiza fortis. The sequence goes on along the minus strand of NW_005054665.1, from coordinate 150,128 downwards.
ATTTTCAAATACTTTGAAATACCTTTTCTCTTTGAATTGCTTTCTTTAATCTCATTTTTAAGATTTTGTACAGAGATTTGAGATACTTCTAATTAAAAAATGGATATAATCTATGATATTGTTAAAGGTACCTAAAACACTTGTAAATGATCAGGACCAGGATCCTTCTGCCTTGGCACAACAGAAACCAGCTGGCCCCTGCCCCAAGGAGCTTACAATCTAAACACCATTACCAAGGTAAAAATAGAATTCCTGGATTATTTTTTTTCTCAGCTAAGAGCACTGAGTTTTGCAGTACTTCTCTATTGCCTTGGAATAAAACCAGCTGAGATTTGACCAGGTAGCCAGAGCCTCGGGTGCCTGCCACGTGTAAGCACAACCCATCAGCTGGACAATTCTCCCTTTGTACCTGAGAATCACAAGAACAGTCTTGTACAGGTGCTCAACACTTACCAACCTAGACACGAGGCAGCTGTCATCTCTTGTCATTAGGATCAATAAAACCAAAACAAAAGCACAAGAAAACCCTACAAGTGGTAGCATTTTATATTAAGAAACAAAACATTAATGCCACAGCGTGGAGTTCCACCAGGAAAACCAAACCCCACGTGACTGGAAGTCTCTTAGGAACATGTTCATGACAACAGCAGTAGTTGCAGAGCACCAGTTTTGAAAGAGGATTTTGGTGTTGAGACAATCTTTTCAATACTGATGTTGTACAATCAAATCCATTCATTACACAGTTAAAATCGACACTCAATTATAAATACTTCATTTTGAATTAGGTCTAAAAACTGACCAGTCACAGTTGATGCACAGTTATTTAAAAAATCTAAGAGATGTGTCAGGACAAACTTCCATTTAAGTTACATACAGGGCTCTCGTGAATGCCTCAAACACCCCTGCATGGGGAAGATGAATTTTTCTTCTCAGACCAGTTCCTAGAAGAATCAGCTGTAATAAACATCCCAGATTTCTTCCATTTACCTTTTCAGCTTCATATTCATTCAAATACTCTTGCTTCTCTTCATCAGTGAGATCTCGCCACATTCCTCCAATAATCTTGCCAATTTCCCATAACTTCAAATCAGGATTGGACGCCTTCACTTGGTCCCAGACCTTAACAGAAACAGCTGGAGCTTTACTAATGATATCTAAATACTTCCAAATTAAACATTTTATATTGTCATCTCAGTGTTCTTTCTGGAATCACCATGAAAAACAGGATAAAGTTAGGAATGAGTCTGGCTAAGCTATCTGGATTATTTTCTGGGGCAGGAAGTCAGTAGGAAGCCAGCTACTGAACCAGGCAATTGCTGAGTGGCTTTGGTCTCATGGGAATATTGCCTTTAACCCTCTCAATTCTCTTCTTAAATGAACATCGCTGCATCTCGGGGAAAAAAAATGCTACTGAGTAAACACATCCAGCAGTAGATTATGACAAAGAGACTGAGCTTTTCAGATCAGAATGTAACATTTCACAATATTTCAGTCTTGCTGATCAATCTGAGTTCCAACAAGTTCTGACTCCACCAAAAAGGTTCCTAACTTTATAGGGAAAAAAAAAGGAGAGCTGCCAGTGTAATTTCTTGCTGCGCCACTTGACTTTGGTTTTTTTTTTTTTTTTTTTTTTTTTGTGTGTGTGTTGATGTTTTTTGGCCTAAGACAGACATGCTGGTAAAGATACTTTACCAGAAGTGGAAGAAATTCCTTCTGGCTCACCTGCTTCAGCCAGGCTGCCATGCCCTCCCCATGCCCCATCAGATTCCAGACTCCACAAGAGTCTCTCTCCTACTTTCTGTCAAACAGTTCACAGAATAGCGAAGCAAACGTTGCCACGGGCTAGGGTGGTGAAGGAGAACATGCAAAGTCCACTCATTGCTACTCTTCAGTCCAGCTACAGCACTGCACCAAGCCCAGAAAACGCAAGGAATATTTCCTTTATATAAAAAAGTTCTGTCAGTAAGTCACAGGAACTTCTGAATGTGGCGGGGTGGATCCTTGTCAGCAGACAGTGGTAGGAATTAGCATTTTAGCAATTTTCCCCCCAGAAATTGGCAACTGTGTGAACAGACTACTGCTGCCTTTGTTCTGCAGGGCAGACTCTGTACTTTACATCCCCTTAAGAGAGCGCAGGCTGTTAGGAGTCAACGTTTAGAAGCTGAAACTAAGATCATAGCAATTAATTGTTAGCACAAACGAACACTGACTTTATTACTGATGGACACTGTAATACCCACCTTCCGGCTGTACCTCATGTAGGGCATCAGGGGCTTGTCTGGGGGTTTGGGGGGCTTTGGAATGGTAATACCAGAGGAAGCCTATAAAAGAACCGGATAAATCCATTCGTTAATGGGATCGCTGAACAGTTTCTACACGCACTAGTTTTGGAAAACACTTGTGCATTCACACACCCCCACCAAGAGAAGCAAACATCACCAGGAAAATTACCCAGTCTGTAAGTGAACAAGCACTAGCTAGAGTTGGTCCTCACAGGAATAATTTCCAATGTAAGTTTGTCCTTTTCTCTGAAAGTTTACAGAGAAGTAACTAGATAAATCCTCAAAAGGGTTCCATGTTCTTAAAACTGAACTACATAGCTTAGGAACTGACATGGAAACACTAATCCCAGCAGGTTGTTTTTTCTCACTCCTGATGACTAATTTATTTTATCTGTTTTGACAAATTTAATGTGGCTACTGTACAGGTTTAAAAAGATATGAAGAAAGCTTAAAAACATTAATTTAGAGACATTATCAAATAATTTTAGTAATTATTTTTCTGTAAAATTCGTCAGTGGTAATTTGGAGCCAATTTCCAGACTCTTTATGAAAAGAAAACAATTCTATGCAGCTAAAAGGTAAATATGTGCTCTACTTGTAGCCAAGCTCTAATGAATTGTCCCAATTAGCCTGGAACATGCTCCTGTGCTCTGTCTTCCTTTGGCTTTATGCTGCCAGACACAGTGCTGGCACCACACAAAAGGCCACTGAGCTTTAATGCTGCTGCTGGGTCTCCTTGCATCCCCTCAACCCACAGAACATCTGACAGGGCTTGCTCCTAAAGCAGTGCAATGGCATCACAGCCCCCTGTCAACTGCAGGGTCTGAAACCCTCCATGCTTCCAGCACTTCCACATGCCAGGAGTTTTATTAAGTGGGAGTATTTAAATGAAAATATAAAGCAGGTTCAAGATCTTTCAGGGCTGTGGCCTGTAGATCAATACTTGGGTGTAGCCCAGAAGGCTCACGTTCAATACTGTTTTCCTCTTGATAGTTTTTTTTGTTTGTTTTGTTTTGTTTGCTGAATTTATGGAGCTCTATGAACAATGCATACAGAACTGTGTATAAATAATGTGCATGAGGTATATGCATTACCAAAATGTATACATAGATACACATACAGATGGGTTGGAAAAACATTAACGGAAACTGTTTAATGCTTTTAAATTAAGAGGGGTTTAAAGACACCATCCATATACTGGGATATGCATGGCAGAGCAGGCTGTGTATGCTTGTGACATACAGAAACAATGGAAGTTCTCAGACAAAACCTGACTTAGTCTTGTATAAGGAAAGTATCCATTTGGACAGTCAATTCCAGCTTGTAGGGGAAGATCCTTTCTGTAAATGCTTTAACAAATTGGATGAACTTCATTTGAAAGAAGGTTTATATGAGAAGCATAAAAAAGACTACACTTTCAAAAAGTACCATGTATTTGGTCCTTGAGAAATCTTTGTATCACCTTCCAAACTGATCAGAAGTTTTGAGGTACAAAGTTCTACATGGAAAAACCTTAAAGTTATGAGATATTGAAGAAAGTATCAGGGATTTACTCTGTTTCTGTTGTGTTAAGTGTTATACTTTCACTGTCTATTTTTGTTTCCTAACTGCATACAATGCTAGGACTTGATTCATGTTTGAAAGAAGCTGTCACCTCCCTCATCACTTGTCTCCATCTCACTTTGTTTACTCCATGAAAAATGAATGTAACATCCATTTCCCACACACTGACACATATACGAGCTGAAGGGATTCTATTTTATTATCAACATCACACTTTTGTTGAAAAAATAATGACTGAACTTGGGACTGTGCAGTAATTACCAGACTAAGACTAGAAAGAAAAATAAAGGGCTGTACCTCTTGCATGGCTCAACAGGATGATGCAACGACTATCAACGATTTCCAGCTTGCAAAATGTTCTTCCTTATTTTTGTACCAATGAACCTCAGCAAAAAGAGCAGTTCCCTCCCTCCAAAAATTCATACCCAGCTACAGAAGCTTTTCCTATACATACAGTGGTCGGTGAAGACCAAAGTCTGTCTTTTTGGATGTCTGCATCATATACCATTACCAGTTTTCCCTGCTGAGTAAAAACCCATTTTCCTGCAAAAGGTTTCAGAGTGAAGGGGAAGGGGGGGAAGGTGAGGAATAAGAATCAGAAGTTGGTTTTGGTTTTTTTCTATAAAGAAGTGGCAGCAGCCAAGACTCCGAAGAACCTAACCCTAAAGCCATTTCTGGTCAGCTCCTGGTGTTTGCTGGAGGATGTAATAGTTGATTCTCCTACCGTGACCCGGCTGTTGGTGCCCGGGTTCCCTCCCAGCCTGTAGTTGTTGTAGGCCAGATGGCTGTATGGATTGTATCCCACAAACCCTGGGGTGCTGGGCATTTGCTGATGGAAACAAATGAGACAAAAACACGAATGAGAAATGAGCTCAAACGAGGAGAACACAGAAATGAAAATGAACTGCAATATGGCATGCAAAAGCAACCAGAATTCAAACAAGCAATGAGGTGTAGCAGTTGGTGTCTTCCCAACACACACAACTTACTCCAGTATAAACCTAGTAAGGAAACCGGACTTTAGAGCAAATGTGTCACTACAAATTTATGTCTGAAAATTGGTGATTTTATTTCTATTAACTGTGTAACTCATTTAAACAAGTACTCTGCAAATTCAGGTCATGGCTAATAAGAGTTTTCCAACATAAGCCACCAAGGAATTCAGAAGACTCTTTTCTCCCATGGGTGAAAGTTGGGCAACACAGCACCCAGTGATGGGGCAGAAATCCCCAGTACCCACATTTATTACACCAATGAAAATCCCTGCACGCTTTTCTTCACAGAATTCTGCCTTCCCAACAAATAGAGCAGGGGAGGAAATCTCTCAAAGCACCATTTGTGCTCCACTGCCAGTAGCTGAAGACAATTCCCAGAGACATCTCTCTGTTATAAGGCAGGCTGTAGACTGACAGAGCTGAGGAACTCTACATCTGCAGTAAAACCTGTAAGTTAAAAACTTTAAACTAGTCTGAACAGATCAACAAATCCAAGGTAAGTCAGAAATTAATCAATACATCTTCATTCATTCATGAAAGTGGACTGATTTGTTCTCACTTCAGTCACGCAGAAAAAAAAAATCTTGTTTCTTTTCATTCCCTTCTCACTTAGCAATGGACATTTAAGTTTCATCAGGTTACCTGTATTCCCCTCCTCAAATAAATTTCTTTTTTCCATTATCCCCCCCTTTCTCAGTCAGATTTTGTTGGAAAAAAAGATCAACTATTTAATGGGTTTTGTGATTAAGTCCTGACTGTGGTTAATGTGGTTCTATGATTCCATGAGGATTCACAAGAGCCTGGAGAGTTTCTGGACATTTAAATGTCATTCCCACAGTGTCCCACTCTCCAGCAGCCCTAATAAACATTCCAAGAAGTCTTTCAGAGATTCACTGACTGGACTTGTTCCAGATTACAGTTATACAAATTTGACAAGTAGGTTCAGGACTCTTAAGAACCAAAGCATGACATGTACAAACACTGAATAGAAGTGTTTTAGGAGCTGACTAAAGTAACTAGGAAGGTTTCAAGTCAATGCAGACACACTGCAGGAGTTTATTTCTAAACACACAAGTGCAGAGGAAAATTATCCTTTAACAGTCAGTCTTCAACAGAGGTTTTATTGCCAAGCTTTTTAACTCAGTCCCAGCAGCTGATGTGCTCATCTGTATGCCTGGGCTCATGACATACACATTCACTACATCATAAGGCACTGTTTTAGTACAGTTTTTCGTATTACCATAACAACAGGCTTTGAATATGTTGAACTACACCTCTTCAATAAAACCAGGTGACAATTGTAATCTCCGTCTGCTTAATTCTTTATTTCTGCAAGACAGGATTTAAATGTTACCAGGAACTACCTTGCATCACATGGAGAATTTTTATTTCGGGTACAGTACTGCAGTTTTGAGAATTACTGGGATTTTGTTGACTGCAGCACCTGGAACTGGCTGTGGAAGAACAAGCAAGGTTATTTTTAATCTTTGTGACTTGCATTAACAGAGCACAGACCATCATGTGAAGGACTGTATAAAATATAATACAAAATAAAAGATGCTTGTAAAACAGGCAATGCATGTCACTAGTTGCAGTCCTGGCATTGCTTCATGTATCCTTCTGAAGGACTGTACCACATCAACATGAACCATTAAACATCTGTATCCATGCTATATCCCAAAGGAACCACATGTGTATGCACAGCTCTCGATGTAGGAATCCAGGGGTCAGAGTGGATCCATCATGTTCCTTCTAACAGATCTATTTTGCTGCGTGCAAAATGAAAACTCTGAGCAAACTATGAAAATCAAGTTTTATTTATGTAAACTTATAAAAACATAACTTGTATTGATGTATTATATAATTGTCAAGCCCCTTCCTGTAAAGTATGGCACAAAAAATTGGAAGGATCACATTCCTTCTAACTCCCATCCTGCAGAGATCAAGGACACACTACTGGGTAACAGTTTTCCAATTCACTTTGGTAAAAAAAAAAATCACTATAGAATCTTTGCTTAATCTTCTGTACAAAGGATTTGTCCTAAAACCCAAACTATCCATAAATGTGACCAAAGATGTGCATTTACTTTCAAACAGTTCCTGCCCACAGCACACTGGTACTGCAGCACCTTTGTACATCCAGGAATGTCACTGGGCAGGATTCAAAACTCCTGTTCATGTTTTCCCCCGTGTCAGGGCACACCACTTTACTAGAAAGTAAAATATTGCCCAAGCCCTAGACTCCAAAATACCAGTGATTTCAAGGAATGCAAGACTGGCATCAGGACTGTTTCATTGTTCTGACCCAATATAACAGGGTATTTCATAATCCTGCATTCCACTCAAATGCAAAGAAAAAAAAAGCAGCTCAGTAAACTGAAACGTGGAAAAATGCACTGTCTGCCCATGATTTGGGTACAGGCTGAGCAAGACATTTTATAACCAAATATATCAGTTGATTCTTAACTATTCCAGTACTGCTGCAACCCACTGTGAGTCATCTGAGACAAGTGACTGCTCACAGAAAATTCAGTGTCTGCGACATCCAGCCTTAAAGGCAAAATAAGTTTATTCAGCTCTTCTTTCCCAAACTTCCCCCAAAAGAATTATATTAATTTTAACAATTCGTATGACATTATGTTTCCCATATAGGAAGGTGATGCAACTCCGTAATTATTGTTCTGGGAAGTTACTAAAGGCTCTGTGTTAATGAGAAAAATCACTATACTTACGGTTGCAGGAGCTGGGGTGGGAGGTGGGGCATAGGATGGCCTTTCTGTTAAGATAGAAATGTAAGCACATTTTTTTTTCCTTGAAAATCTGAGTGAATTCTTAAGGCATCTGCTATGGCCAATATTTTTAAGTGATTTTACAAAAACAGGAAAATTCTGCTCTGAAAGACTTTGTGTTTTGCCACTGAACAGCAAAAAGCAACACTAGAAAAAGAAAAGAAAGAAAAATTGAAATCCCCCCATTACTCTTGTCCCAGGCTTTTATTCAAGCACAAGACTGAAGAAAATAAAATTCAATTATATGCACACCAATTACATGGAGGGAAAGCAAAAATGCAGTCCAACAGGATTCAGAAGCTGTGATATGTGCATTTCCTACAAAAACAATATGCCAGGAATCAGCCATAGCAGGATTTAAGGCCAAGAGTTTAGTCACTACACTTGCTAATTTCTTTTAATGCCAGGAATAATGGCATCATCTCACAAACAGATACTGTGGAACCAGATCTGTAAAACATCAAAGTTAAATAAAGAAAAATCTTAAAAAAAAACTTACTTGACATTTTGATAGTCAAATTTTCAGCCACCTGACATTATATTTGTACTTCTGCAAGACAAAAGAAGATCATGCTAGTAAGTGTTGTGCCTTTCCCCCCACCAGATCGTTGAAGCTTCAATTGTTATCGATACCAACGACTATCAAAGTCCGTCAGTTCTGGAATACAGACAAAAGCATTTCAGAAACGAAAGTGTTATCTCTTTGAAAAAATAATGGATTTTCCAAGGAATCTGGCCTTAAATAGCTGTGCAAGAGCACACAGGTTTAGGTCATGTTCATATGAAAGGGTCTAAATAAATATATTTTATCCTGTAAGGAATAAAAAGAACATATCCCATTATTTTACACGCATTGTTTTAGAAATCTGATATTAATACATAAATGACCAAATGATGTATTTCCTTTACAGGGTACATAAAACAACCACCGAGCCCCGCAGATGCGGTCTGACTGGCAAGGCTTAACCTTTTAACACCGAACCCGGCAGCGCGTCACACAGCGCTGTAACAAAGTGGTTTTTCGGCATTTCTCTTCAAATCACGCCAGGGAAGCTGCGACCTCCTTCAGAATCCCCACTAACGCCGTGCTCCGGGCTCGCACACGGGGCTGGCTCGGGGAGATCGAGCGAAGCCTGAGCGGGCCCAAGGCGGCCACCGGGGGTTCCCTCGGCCCCACCGCTCCCTCCCCGGGCCCGAGGGCCCTCCCGAGCCCCGCAGCGCTG